>NW_028151830.1:0-102000 GCF_964638095.1 Poromitra crassiceps
ATATCCTCCCTGCTCAGCGGAGAAGGAGGGAAGTATTGTTGTTGAATGAATTTGTTCATCATACAGTAGCCAGGCTACACTAACCTATGAAAATATTAATTTGGGCTAGGAGGAGCTGGAAATCCCTGCGCTCGCCTTTCAATCCGGGAGCAGGGGATTTCACCTGAAAGTACACAGCAGCACGGGGATGTGGCCGTGCTGCTTGGCTCTGTGTGAAAGCAATTTCTGTGGCGAGGCGGCTGGCTTTACGGGACTCCTAAACGGCTATTTTTGCGCGATCTGTGTATGAAAGAGCCTACTGTTACCTCTATACCTACAATACTTTTATTTTAATTTCTGTATGGGAATTCTGGACAAAATCATATCTACAACTAACAAAGTATCAATATTTTCCCCAAGTCTCTCTTTATAATAACAAAGCTATGAAGTGACAACTACATCTGACTGACATACAGTTATCCTCTCAAACTCCACCATGAAATTTGGAAAGCCCTCGTGGCTGAGTGGTTAAAGCTGCCTGCTTTGCAATCAGAAGTTCAGTGGTTTGAATCCACCACTGGGTTTTTCACCTAGATCCCTGAAATTACTGACCAGCCTGAAGTGCACTGGTGTTGAACGCCCTCCCCTCCAGATGGGAGAGGGCGGTGTGTAGCCCCTCCCCTCCAGATGGGAGAGGGCGGTGTGTAGCCCCTCCCCTCCAGGTGAGAGAGGGCGGTGTGTAGCCCCTCCCCTCCAGGTGGGAGAGGGCGGTGTGTAGCCCCTCCCCTCCAGATGGGAGAGGGCGGTGTGTAGCCCCTCCCCTCCAGGTGGGAGAGGGCGGTGTGTAGCCCCTCCCCTCCAGATGGGAGAGGGCGGTGTGTAGCCCCTCCCCTCCAGGTGGGAGAGGGCGGTGTGTAGCCCCTCCCTCTCCAGATGGGAGAGGGCGGTGTGTAGCCCCTCCCCTCCAGGTGGGAGAGGGCGGTGTGTAGCCCCTCCCCTCCAGGTGGGAGAGGGAGGTGTGCAGGAGGTGGTCGATGGCGTCTGCTGTGCTCCTGTTGGGACTTTATGCAAATTGCAGGGGGTTGAGGGTGGGGGATCATGGGGCAGGTGAGGGATTTAACCAGCCTCTCAAAACACTTGCTGGCTATGAGTGTGAGCGTTATGCGGCCCCAGTCATTGAGAGTTGCCTGGCTGTTGTAATGGTCACTCTACATCACACGTATTGTAAATAGCAGTGCTTTATGTACCTTTGATCCCTGCCCTTGTTCGTTCGTTTTAGCTTGTATGCATAACTTTTCTTTTTCCTGTTTAAGTACATTGAGAGCAACATATACCACACTCAAATTCCTTGTACTTGACCAATAAAGCTGATTCTGATTCTGATAGTTTGAGACGGGTGGCGTTAACATGACACAATCCAAAGTTTGAACCCCCCCTCCCCCACACACACACACACACACACACCCTGAATGAATGACACGCTACAGAGAAACTGTTGAAGCTGCCATCTCTAGGGCTGGAGCGCCGTGGATTAGTCTAGCACGGAGGAAACACGGGTAGCCATCGGTTTGGTTTGACCGGCATGCTCACACTGACGGTGCAGGGGCAAGAGGCCATTTATTGAATGAAGCACACACGACATAACCACGCCCCTCAGACAATTGGCCTGAGAGCACATTCAAGAGCAACAGTGTTCAACAGTGTTCGTTTGTTCAACTTCACTTGCGCTTAGGCTGATCAATCATATACAATACAATTGTCAAATACATTACATACATTTCATATTACACCCCAAAAAGAAAATACACAAATTTATCAAGCTTGGCTTTACTTACAGGTTTGGTCAGAATATCAGCTACCATGTCTGTGGTTGGACAATACACAATAGTTATCTTGTCATCATTAAGAGCAGATCGAACAAAATGATACTTAATGTCAGGCCCTTAACAGGGCCCGTTTCAAAAAGACTAAAACAATAACCAGTTACACTTCGCCTGTCATTCTGGTCTGAGGCCCAGTCAGCATCACAAAATGCAACAAGTTTGAGATTCACATCATGTTTCCTGTAACATAATTCTTGATCCATAGTACCTTTTAAATACCTTAAAGGAACACTCCGCCCATTTTCAACCAGCTTTGTATCATTAGAACATCAGTAGTATATCAGAAAACTGTAAACGGTTTTGAAGTCTGTCATTTAATTTGACAGTTATTGAGTGTTTAAGTGTGGACCAGTGACATCACTGGTCCACACTAACTCAAATTAATAACTCATTAACTCAAATCAACTCTCAATAACTGTCAAACTATTCATCATTCATCTAGTTTGACAGTTATTGAGAGTTGATTTGAGTTAATGAGTTATTAATTTGAGTTAGTGTGGACCAGTGATGTCACTGGTCCACACTTTAACACTCAATAACTGTCAAATTAAATGACAGACTTCAAAACTGTTTACAGTTTTCTGATATAGCCTACTACTGATGTTCTAATGATACAAAGCTGGTTGAAAATGGGTGGAGTGTTCCTTTAAGACATGCTTTGCTGCCACCCAGTGTTGTTCTCTTGGTTCAGACAAATGTTGTGATAATTTACTGACAATAAAGCTCAAGTCTGGTCTAGTACTTGTCATCACATAGATCAAACTGCCAACCACTTCTCTATACATTTTGGGGTTAATAGTTTCACCTTCATCATCAAAGTTCAGTTTATTTTCACATGGAGTTGATCTCGATTTGCAGTGAGTCATGTCAAACCTCTCCAAAATCTTGGCAATGTACCTTTTTTGATTCATCTTAATCTCATCTTTTCCTTGTGTAAAATCAATACCTAGGAAATGTTTCAGTTTACCAAGGTCTTTCATTTGGAATTTTTCGCTCAACATGTCTTTTACACTACAGAGTGTTTGACTGTCACTCGCTGCAACAATGAGATCATCAACCCAGATTATCAGTATGATTTTCTCACTTTCAGTTTGCAATACTGTAAACACAATGGTCAGACGGATTTTGAACAAAACCTTTTTGGCTAAGGAAATCATGTAGCATTCGATTCCAATTCCGTCCTGACTGTTTCAGAACATAGATTGATTTGTTAAGCTTGCAGACCAGTTTCTCCCCCGTGTCTGACTTAACCTCAAATCCTTCAGGTTGTTCCATGTACAACTCACAATCAATGGGGGCATGCAAATATGCAGTTTTTACATCCATTTGATGCAGTTCCAAATCATACTGAGCTGCAATCTGCATCAAACTTCGTACAGAGGTCATATCTGCGGTAGGAGAAAAGGTCTCTTGATAATCAATCCCCTCAATTTGACTGTAACCTTTTGCAACATACCGAGCTTTGAACCTAGTCTCATCTGGGTTTTCTTTAACAGTGTAAACCCATCTGCCCCCCACTGTGCGTTTACCTTCTGGCAATGTGGTGAGGGTAAAAGTGTCATTCTCCCTCAGAGAATGCATCTCCTCCTGCATTGCCCTAGTCCACTCTGGTGAGCTCATAGCTTCGTTCACTGTCTGGGGTACATCACATATGATTCTCTAACAGTAGTCAAGATTGGTAAATGCATAGTTATCATCATATTTTACTCCACACTCATAATCTCTGTAATGCCTGGGAGGTCTCCTCTCCCTCTTTGGATAACGTGTTGCCCCACTGCTCTCTCTTTCACCTATGCCTAGGTCTGGGGCAGGGGCACACACTTCTGTTTCCTGTTTTATGATCTCAGCCTGTGGTGTGCTGCTCTCCCTACGCAACAACACATCCTCACTTGTGTCCTGATCTGTCTGAGTGTGAGATTCACTGACATGCTTTGTGACAAATTTCACCAATCTGTTCTTCACCACTTTTCCTGACTCTGGGTGAAAAACTAGATATGCCGGGCTATTCTTGTCATAACCAACAAAGATTCCTTTAACACACCTGGGGCCGGTTGCACCAACTGGTCTTAACTATGCCTGGTCGTAACTCCTACGTCGGTCTTAGTTAAGACCATGGATTTACGCCTGTTGCACAAACACGGCTTACTCTGGTCTTAACTACGCTGGTCGTAGCAATGCGCGTTCATGTGAATTGTCGGGGAATGCCCTCTGATTGGCCCACATGTGCCTCGCGCCGTCACCCACTACTGTATGTGCGTCACTACACCCTCCCTCCTCCCACCCCCCTCCTCATGTGGAAGCCCCGGGGGAAAATGGCGGCGGCGATTAGTGTCAGGGAGTCTGAATGAAATTGAATGTAACGTTCCCAATTCTATGTATTACATTCAAAAAAAGTAACGGCAACATTTGGGAAGGCTAAGCCACACAACTAGTTAGTTATAATCTAACGTCGTGCTTTCAAAGACGGCGAACTGGCGGTGTTACGACGATGACGGTCAAAAAGGTCTCCGCGGAGATCTCTGCTACGCCTCCTCCTGACGAGGCGTAGGAGTTACGCCTGGTCTTAGTGAAAATAAGGCTTAAGTCATCTTGGTGCAACCGGCGTAGCTGTTAGGTCGTAAAGTTACGACCAACTTAGCTTAAGACCAGTGTAAGACCAGTTGGTGCAACCGGCCCCTGGAGTCTAACTTTTTCTTGTTCTGCTTGTATGCGTAGCACACGGACCCAAAAGTTCTCATTCTTGAGAGATCTGGCTTCTTTCCTGTCAGCATGTAATATGGAGTCTGTCCTACACGTCTGTTGAAACATCTGTTTCTGATGACTGCAGCAGTCTGAACTGCATATGTCCACAAACTCTTTGGTAGGCCGCTCTCTATCAACATGCATCTAGACATTTCGAGCATCGTTCTCCAACTCCTCTCTGCTGTCCCATTCTGATGGGGTGAATAAGGAGCTGTAGCTTTTACTGTGTCACTTTTAGCTTTCAAAAAATATGTAAACACTGCTCCTGAATAATCATCAGTGAAAGCCTGGATATACCTGAACCCATCTTTTGCTGTCGGTTCCATTGGCCCTCCCACCCCTGCCCCCTAGGCAGTGTCACCGGACATTTTTGCACTATGTTCCTTAACTCTGCACTTTATATCTATACCTCCTGCACTGTGCTATGTTTGTGTGCTGTCTTGTTGTTTATATGTGAAAAAGTTTAAGGAATGCGCACACTGTCAATGTCAAAACAAATTCCTATGTGTTTTACACAATGGCAAATAAAGATATCTGAATCTGAATCTGAAAACCCTGCTAAATCTGTGTGTACAAGGTCAAGAGCACCTTTTGCTTTAGGATCGGCCTCTCGATTCCTGCTCTGAGCAAATGTACCTTGCATACACACTTCACATTGCAGTTTACCAGCTTTGCCTTTCATTTTCATTCCTTCAGTAACACTTTGCAGTTTTAACACATCTTCATAATTGCAATGACCTAGAATCTCATGCCAGGTTTGTACATCGTGACACCCATGACACCCATCAACATCATCAACATCATCTGTGGCAGTACTGAGGTAAAACAGTCTATCATGCACCTGAATGTTAAACGCACTCTCATCACGCTGTCGTCATCGGAGCCAGCAGCACGGAACTTTTCGGTGCTCTCATAGCTCCGTAGCTTTGTTTTGAACTCGGCGAAGGTTAGAGTATCATCACTCTGTGTAATGTGAATGGAAAATGGCTTAAACGAGTCTGGTAGGCCCTTCAGGATCATTGCGGTCAACAAGCCATCGCTTAAAATCTCTCCAGCATTTCTCAGTGCTGTGATAGCCGTCTCCGCACGAATAACATAGTCAGTGACGCTCTCATTCACGGCTTTCTGGAGAGAAGTCAGCCCTGTGTACAAGCTGATCACTCGCGGCTTCCCCTTACCCGCGTAGTGTTCCCGCAGGATCTTCAGCGCCTTCCTGCCGTCATCTGCCCCATCTCGCATCACAAGCGATAGGCTTTTGTGGTCCAACAACTGAATTAGTTCTGCGTAGGCCTCCTCATTTTTCTCCGCGTCCTCTGCAACTTCGTCTGCGTCTGCAGGAGCCACACCCAGTCCCAGTATGGTGCTCTTCAGGCTCATCAGTCGCAGGTCTGCCAGGAACTTAGTTTCATCTCCGTCAAAACATAAACGATTCCATCGACTCCCAAAATCCCTTCTGGGCCCATAACCTGTTGAAGCTGCCATCTCTAGGGCTGGAGCGCCGTGGATTAGTCTAGCACGGAGGAAACACGGGTAGCCATCGGTTTGGTTTGACCGGCATGCTCACACTGACGGTGCAGGGGCAAGCGGCCATTTATTGAATGAAGCACACACGACATAACCACGCCCCTCAGACAATTGGCCTGAGAGCACATTCAAGAGCAATAGTGTTCAACAGTGTTCGTTTGTTCAACAGAAACAATACACACTCAGGTTTGAGTGAAACAACAATTACTAAGGAATTGTTTGTGTTAGTTTGAGATGAGTGACTCCATCAGAACATCAGTGCCAGTGAGGTTATTTTAATTGATCTTCTGCCAAGTATGTGATCGGCATCATCTAACAGGCTTATCAGGTTCAGATGAAACAGCAATTATGATGAAATAGTTTGTGACGGGTGGCGTTTTCCACATCAGGACAATTGGTTCCTATTTTTATTATCGTCATTATTATTATTATTATTATTATTATTATTAGTACTAGTAGTAGTTTAGTATTATTATTTAAGATTTATTTCCCCAGGGAGGGCCATTACCACTATAATCCAAACTATTTCAGCACTTTACCTTGCCGGCAAACCATCATGTGAGTGAAAATCCTGCGGTGACCTCAAGTCAACAGTGTTTATCATGGAGGGGGGAGACCAATGTTCAGATGCACAAGACCATGGCTGACCAATTTGGGGGCCGCGGGCCAAGTATAGCCCTCGCTCTGTTACACACACACACACACACGCACACGCACACACACACACGCACGCGCACGCACGCACGCGCGCGCACGCACGCACACTGAAACGCCTGTTGTGCTCTCTGTCCAATGGTGTAATGTAACTAAGTATTAATACTTAAGTACTTTATACACCACTGTCTCTGTCCCATGTGACTGTGTGCTCTCTGTCCAGTGGAGGAATGTAACTAAGTATTAATACTTAAGTACTTTATACACCACTGTCTCTGTCCCATGTGACTGTGTGCTCTCTGTCCCAGGTGGCTGATGAAGGCTTGACGCTGAAATGTCCGTTGTGCTCTCTCTCCAGTGGTGTAATGTAACTAAGTATTAATACTTAAGTACTTTATACACCACTGTCTCTGTCCCAGGTGACTGTGTGCTCTCTGTCCAGTGGTGTAATGTAACTAAGTATTAATACTTAAGTACTTTATACACCACTGTCTCTGTCCCATGTGACTGTGTGCTCTCTCTCCAGTGGTGTAATGTAACTAAGTATTAATACTTAAGTACTTTATACACCACTGTCTCTGTCCCAGGTGACTGTGTGCTCTCTGTCCAGTGGTGTAATGTAACTAAGTATTAATACTTAAGTACTTTATACATCACTGTCTCTGTCCCAGGTGACATAGTGAAAGGACATGGTGGAGTGCTGACCTGCTTCTTCCTTGTTTTGGCCCTGCAGCCAAGGTGAACGTTTGCTTTGAGTGTCGCTCGCATTCGCTGAGTTTGGATGAATTCTTTTCTCGCCTAGTTTGACAACTATTATGACGAGTTTCGTTTGACTTCAGCTTGAAGTGCGGAGAAGCACAGAGCGTGCCCTCCCCGTAACCATAGCAACTCACTCAATCTCTACCTGTCTGATGAGAGAGAAGAGAGAGACAGCAGCAGCATGCACGCACAATGTCACAATGCATGCACGCACAGGTGCGTACGCGCACAGACACACACACACACACACACACACACACACACACACACAGCTGGCCCAGAGATCTTAACTCATCACATCGTTTGACAACCTGTTGTTCGTAAGAAAAGTGAATTGGGCAAGGAGAGATAAGAGCACAATGCATCTCTTGTGTGTTTGCCAAAAGGGGATTCCATTCAGCCGCCTCATTGTCTCTGTGAACAGGAAACATCTTCATCGAGTTCCTCATAGTTGACTTCACAGAAGTGAAGTAATGCAGCAGGCTGTTATGGTGGTGTCAGTGTTTTCCAGGTGGCAGTCTTATCTTTTCATCAAACACTGTCATCTTCCCTTGAGACGACCAAATGCCCTCTGCACTGACATCCGTGCCCTGCTGACCTGGCAGTTCAAGGTTTTCTGTTCAGGAGTTGCATGGCTTTCAGGGTATGGTTTCATCAACCGCATGTGAGGAGCAGGTAGGCAGCATGGCCTAACACCACCACCGGCACATCTACACCCACAATCCTCTCGGTGAGATTGGGGAACAGTGTGCCACTCTGACCCCTGTCCTAAACGCTGGAATTCCCAAACACTCTAGCGTCATGCACTCTGCCTGGCCGACCCACATTCATGTCCCAGAACCTGAGTCGATGGTCTACCACACCTTGCAGAATGACAGAGTAGAACCCCTTAGGGTTGAAATACTCTGCGGGGGTGTCTGGAGCTAAAATTCCAATATTCAATATTCCAATTGTGGGGATATTCCAATATCCGATCAATTGCACCTCCACATTGCGGGGAAACCCCAACGGTCACGGAAACCTTGCATGGCGATCTTAAATTCATGAGCAGATGGTGTTTTGATGTAGATGGAGAGCAACTTGTCCACAATTCCAGAGGCAACATGGCTGGTGATAGACCAAGCTGTTGATAGACCAATACCAAATAAATGGGAAATGGACCTATACTCCACATTGGTGGCCAATCTCCAGATGCATATGGCCACACATGCACGTTGTTCCACAGGCACTGGACTTCTCCACCTGGTTCCATCTCTTTTGAGATGTGGCCGAAGGATGTCAGACAGCTTCAAGAATGTGGTGTTCCTCATACGGACATTTCTTAGCCATTCTCCATCTCCCCAGGTTGTGATGACATGCTGCCACCACACACCAGACCTCTGTCGAACCCATATGCTCCTGAGATAGAATAGAAACACAAACAACTGTCCAGAAAAAGTCCTGGTGTGACCCTGGCATTGTTTCATTAAAGACACCATACATCACAGCAACATTAAGCCAAATACTAACCATTTTCCCCCAAACATATTTAGATCGCTCACATTTTATGAGCAGATGTTATAGTCTCATCCTCCTTGCAGTCGTCCATAGGACACTCTTTGGTTTTAACAAAGCAGCTCCACTTGACGACTGTTCGGACTGCTAGTCTGCCAACCGAGACCAGCCACATGATGTCTCTCTTGTTTTCTGAGAGACACTTACTAAATATATTTTTAATACAGACCTGAGAGCTTGCTTCATCTAAATGTTTGTAGGGGAAAACATCACCATACAAGTCATTACACAATTTTACATATATATATTTGCTGGACATTTCATTCCAAGCAATATTCATGTGTGCAAACTTGTTCACAAAGTCACCGTACAAAAGTTTATAATATGGAACTGAGCTCCTTGCTCGTCCTATTTTTTTGGTCCAGCTCAGAGCCTCACCTATCCACATGGCCTTTCGCTCTATGGCTGATGCAACGTTCTTACAAAAAGCGATGTTTAATTTTAACCCCAGATCAACAGCCCCAAGGCCTCCCTCCTTTTTACTCTTATAGAGTAACTGCCTTTGTGTGACCTCCCTGGTGGTTCCCCATATAAAGTTCACTATAGATTTACCAATTTTCTTTAGTGTCTGGGCTTTGGGGGGGAAAACGGTTGCTAAAAACAATAATTTGGATAAAACAAACATTTTTATTATTAATATTCTAGTTTTATAGTTATTTAATTCATTACCCCATTTCTCAAGTTCTTCCTTTATTTCTATTTCTTTGCTGTCCCAGTTTTCATCGTAACAATTTGTATGACTTATTTTGATACCCAATCATACATCACCTTCATGCCTTCCCTGTCCTCCTCATCCCTTCCTTGTTCCTTGTTCCTTGTTCCTTGTTCATTGTTCATTGTTCATTGTTCATTGTTCATTGTTCATTGTTAAATATTCAAACAACTAGACCCTAAGCTAAATATGCCACCTGTGTGTGTGTGTGTGTGTGTGTGTGTGTGTGTGTGTGTGTGTGTGTCAAATGCTTCGCGCTAGCAAAGTGGCTGTCCAGTGACGATTTCCGTTTGTGTTCCTCCACGACAGTGTTGCACGGAGTGCAAATTAGTTTGCCTCCACTTTCATGCAAAACATTTGGTAATTGCTGAGCGAAACTATGATGTTGGGAACCGGGAGTTGTTGGCCGTGGTGCTGGCATTGGATGAATGGAGACACTGGCTGGAGAGGGCGGCTCATCCATTTCTCATCTGGATGGACCACAAGAATCTCACATATATCCGGTCAGCCAAAAGACTTAACTCTAGACAAGCCAGGTGGGCATTGTTTTTTGATCGGTTTCAGTTCACTCTGTCTTATCGTCCAGGTTCGAAGAACATGAAGCCCGATGCCCTCTCTCACCAGTTTGGGTCTTCTGAGAGGGATCCTGAGCCCATTGTGCCCAGTGCCTGTATCGTGTCCCTTGTGTCCTGGGCTATTGAGTCGGTGGTCCAGGAGGCGTTGCGACTGGATCCGGGGCCCACCGGGGGGCCTCCAAATCGTCTGTTCATCCCCTTGTCTGCCTGGTCAGGGGTTCTCCAGTGGGGGCACTCCTCCAACCTGGCATGTCATCCGGGAGCTCAGCGCACTCTGTCTCTCGTCCGACAACGTTTTTGGTGGCCTACCATGAGGGTGGATGTCCGCTCTTTTGTTGCCGCCTGTGCTACCTGTGCTCAGAACAAGGTCCCTACACAGAAACCTTCCGGCCTCCTTCATCCCCTGTCTATTCCTAAACGTCCCTGGTCTCATATCTCCATAGACTTTGTTACAGGCTTGCCTCCCTCCAGTGGGAACACTGCTATACTCACCATTATAGACCGGTTTTCCAAAGCTGCCCACTTTGTGCCCAACCCTAAGCTGCCGAGACGGCTCAACTCATGGTCACACATGTGTTTGGACTACATGGCCTGCCACAGGATATTGTCTCAGATAGGGGTCCCCAGTTTACTTCTCGTTTTTGGAAGGCATTTTGTTATCTGCTTAACGCCTCTGTCAGCCTGTCCTCAGGTTATCACCCTCAGTCCAATGGCCAGACCGAGCGGCTCAACCAGGACCTGGAGACCACTCTTCGCTGTTTGGCATCCACTAATCCCACAACCTGGAGTAGCCAGCTGCCCTGGGTGGAGTATTCACACAATTCCCTGCCATGTTCTGCCTCTGGTTTGTCTCCTTTCCAGAGATGTCAGCATTAGCCTATTTCACTTACAAGAAGTTAACACAATTAGAGAATGTAGAAGAATTATTATATTTATATAGTTTCACTGTTACATACAGGTAGAAATGGATTTCTGCACAAAACTAAGTATGTCAAATAATACAATCATAGGCGATTCTAGGCTTTCCAAACAGGGGTTGCACCACCAAGAAGGTAATATGACTCTGACTGGGGGGTATCTAGGGGGGCTGTGGTCCCCCTAGACAAAGACATTTTTTAAATTTTAAAGTAAAATGCATTAATCTGGTGCACTCTGAGAACAAAATGAAGAGGCTAGTAGATATGATATAACTTGTCGCAGACAAACCAACATCAGGACATCCAAGCAAGTTCTGACAGAGAGCAATGCCATTGGACCCATTGGACAAATACATAAAGTGACCACAAAGTAAAGTAACCACATTAAATAAGTGGTGAGCGGAAATAATCATTAGCCTATTCTTAATTAAACATGCAGTTTTGGAACATTCAATAAAGACAAATAAAAAAATAAACTATGACTCGACACCCTAAGTGATACACACGTTATGAGAGTGGTACACAGTATATACCCATCACACTAATATCCGGTTTAGTGTAGAATGGTTAGTTCCTTGCTCTGCTCTCCCCTAGAGTGAGTCACAGTAATTCTTTACATCAGCAGCAGCAGGTGACAGCCAATCCCAATTTAGGTCTCCAATTAAAATCATGTCTTTATTTTTTAAGTCTGACAGTAGAGTTGATAGTGACATCAAGGTGTCTTTAACAGCAGATGGAGGCCTATAGCAACCAACCAATACAATGTGACAGTCAGTAGCAAAGTCAATATCTAATGCAAGTAGTTCAAATTGTTTGGGTATAGATACAGATTTGATCACTGTTGCTCTAAATTTGGTTTTGACATAGATAGCTATACCCCCTCCTTTACCTTGTCTGTCTGAACGAAACACATTATAACAACTCATTGCAATTTCACTGTCAGGAATGCTTTCCTTCAACCAAGTCTCAGAAAATACCATGAAGTCTGCATCTGTTGTTTGAGCCCATATCTTAATCATATCCATTTTAGGAATGAGGCTACGTACATTTAAATGGAAAAAGCCTAAGCCTTTCCGTTGTAGAAAGTCATCTGGAGTGAGCAAACATTTTCCATCAATACGACCTGGGTTTGGTTGTATGTTACCAGCCAACATCAGTAACAGCATTACAATACACTTCAACCTCCTTTGATATCATGCTTCTCAAAGAGTGAAGATGGGAGCCAAGTGGAGGAACTGTAAAACAGTCATACGATACAGTACTAGCAAATACTGCAGCTGTGCAAAGTTACAAAGTGAATTTGGATGCAGATATGCCATACTTCGACTGTGCCATGTTAAAGGGAAAGCACAGGTTGATTTTATATGTGGGTGTGCAAATACAAGGGTGTCTGAGAGAGTAGAATTGTCAATAGACCAGTTTGAATCATTTTCAGGATCACATGTCCCTGAAATACTACATAAGAATGATATGATATATAACACTTGTAACATTGTGCTTGCTTTTACCAGAAAAACTGGAATCGGAATCGGATCGGATCGTGGCTTAGCCAGATGGGAGCACCCCTATATACAACTGTATATTATTATCTGTATACTCGCTCTGTGCCTCCATATGTCCACAGAAGAGCTTGATTAGCACGGAGCATTAGTCGTCGTTTTCAGTAGTTAAAATTAGTAAAAACTGGTTAAAATTAGTCAAGTAAAGCTCACTAAAACGATAAAAACAATCAAAACTCAGAGTCAGAACAAACGAATGATGGAGGTACATTCATCATTATCTTGCTCAACAGGTACACAAACATTTCCCCCTCTTGTGTGAAAAAGCAATAACTAAGGAATTCTTTGTGTTGGTTTGAGATGGATTGACAGCATCAGGAAATCAGTGACAGCCAAAGTATTTCAATTCAGCGTCTGCCAAGTACTTTTGATACTTGAGATTGTTTGGTTAAAGTAGAAAGTTGAAATCTTGTCTTCAGTTGGACGTCCCAGCTGTGGGACAGGACACATGATGTGTTCTCAAGGGTGGAGCTAGGAGGGGGAGAGGGGCGGAGCCAGGAGGGAGGGAGGGAGCCAGGTGGGTATTTAACGAGGTGAGTTTCAAGAGAATGATGACCATGAAGATTATGATTGGTGTGTCTCAGATGCTGCTGCTGCTGCTGTGCTGTTATTTCGGGCCAGGGGCTCGGGCCGGGCCACTGGGCGGGGAGGTCGATGTCAAAACCACCACCGAGCCCGATGTCTGGATGGAGCTGAGAGAGAACTTGCATCTGATGGGAGCCAAGGTGGAGAGGGTGGAGAAGCAGAACACAGGTATGGGGGAGGGGGCGGGGGGGTTGGCGTTTGACAGTTTCCTCACAGCCCCACACATTTTTGGGGCTCATGCAGGGTTAGCGTGAGGTTAAAGCAAGATTCCACATACAGTAGTTTCAACATGGGGGTTATTTGGCTCGTGACCGACATGAAAACCATAATATAGTTAAACATTAAATAGTTATTTAATGAGTAGCTAAGGAATAATTTGTCATTAGTCAATCACTAGTTAATCATAGTTAATGAGTAGGTACTCATTAGTTAATGATTAGTATCTAAGTTCCTGAGTAGAGTAGTTAATCAATACTTAATGATTACTAAATGTCAGCTTGTGAATATAGTAGTTAATCATTAGTTACTGATTAGTCGGTCAGTTCCATGAGTAGAGTGATTAATCGTTCGTTAATGATTAATACATGTCAATGCGTGAATATATTAGTTAATCATTAGTTAATCATTAGTTAAGGTCACATTATAAGTATAGTAGTTAATCATTATTAGTTCATGATTAGTTGTTAGTTCCTTAGTAGAATAATTACTCATTAGTTAATGGTTAGTCATTTGTGAGTATATAGTTAATTGTTAGTTACTCATTACTTAATTATTACCTGTCCATTAGTTACTCTTTTTGTGTACCCTATTGTAAAGTGGTGCATCATACTCAGTAGTTTATGAATACTGAATCATTACTTAATTATTATCTGTCAATTAGTTAGTCTTTTTGTGTACCCTATTGTAAAGTGGTGCATCATACTCAGTAGTTTATGAGTACTGAATCATTACCTGTTCATTTGTTACTCTTTTTGTATACCCTAATATAAAGTGAAAGATATCCTTATCAAATACACACTCCAGGTGAGATTTGAACCCTGAACCCCAAGATTGTTAAATTGTAAGTCTGGTTCTCTCTGAGCTAACCAGCCTGTTATATGGTAGAGCCATACTAGGGGTCTGTAGAGTCAGAGACTAAGTAGTATGTTCTATCCACATACTACTTTCTGTTCAAGTACATATAGTTTTTAAGATATATTCCACCCAAATACTACCTTCTCTCCAAATACTTATAGTTTTAAAGGTATATTCCATCCAAATACTACTTCATGTCCAAGTACTTAGGTATGTTTCAGCCAAATACTACTTATGTCTAAGTACTTGTGTTTTAAAGCGCAGAATATACCTTCAAAACTATAAGTACTTGGACAGAAAGTAGTATTTGGGTGGAATATACCTTCAAAACTATAATACTTGGTCTCCGGCTCTACCGATAGTAGCAACAGGCTGGTTAGCTCAGATGGTAGAGAACCAGACTTACAATGTAAGAATATTGGGGCTGAGGGTTCAAATCTCACCTGGAGCGAGTGTTCACTTGATAAGGATCTATTTCACTTTATATTAGGGTACACAAAAAGAGTAACAAATGGACAGGTAATGATTCAGTACTCATAAACTACAGAGTATGATGCACCACTTTACAATAGGGTACACACAAAGACTAACTAATAGACAGATAATAATTCAGTATTCATAAACTACTGAGTATGATGCACCACTTTACAATAGGGTACACAAAAAGAGTGCCTAATGGACAGGTAATAATTAAGTAATGAGTAACTAACAATTAACTATATACTCACAAAATGACCATTGACTAACCATTAACTAATGAGTAATTACTCTACTAAGGAACTAACAACTAATCATGAACTAATGATTAACTACTATACTCACAATGTGACCTTAACTAATGATTAACTAATGATTAACTAATATATTCACGCATTGACATTTATTAATCATTAACGAACGATTAATTACTCTACTCATGGAACTGACCGACTAATCAGTAACTAATGATTAACTACTATATTCATGAGCTGACATTTAGTAATCATTATGTATTAATTAACTACTCTACTCAGGAACTTCGATACTAATCATTAACTAATGCAAGGCCGGATTAAGCATAGGGCAACCTGGGCAGGTGCCCAGGGGCCCTCGGTGTGAAGAAGCCCTAAAAAAAAAAAAAAGATTTGGTCGGGCTCCACAGAACTATGACACACATCTAAGACCAATCAGGACAAAATAAAATTTGTTTCCAAGAAGATTAAGTCTGATGATTTAGTCTCATTGGATGCCTGTGGGCAAGTGGTGACCAGGGGTGCGGGAAGTGGGGGTGCTTGTGGTGCTGCGGCACCCTCTGCTGTTTTGTATTGGAAATGTAATGTCAATTAAAAAATATATATATATATGATTAAAATGTGTTTTATATGTTTTATACTGCGATATTTAGGGTTTAGTTGAAGACTATGAGCAAAGCATGTTATTTTTGAGGTTTGGTTTATAATAATAAGATAATAAAATATAAGACTAAATAATTTCAGTGTTTCTGCCTCTGTTGCTGTCTGTTGTAGTGTAAAACGACCTAAAGGGAGAGCAGGTGGTGACATGAAAGTGAGTGCACTGGCGATTATACGTTGGTGCACCGGATGCACGTGCAACCCCTACTGGCCAGATTATTTTTTTATTTTATTTCTACGTAATAAACTATTTAGATGTCCCACATTTGCGCGAGATAGAGCGCGAGAGACCGAGGCAGATAGAGAGGGAAAGAGAGATAAAGAGAGAGAGCGAGAGACAGAGGGAGAGCGGGGGAGGGAGAGAGAGCCACGGCTGGCACCCAGCTGCTTGTTAACTTAACTTAACGACACTACTGCAGCCTGAAAGACTCGTGAGTAGGCTACTCCCAGTAAAAAAAAATATATAACAATACCAATAGCAAATATAGGCTACTTAACCATAAAATAGGATACCAATATTAATGCAACAGTATCTTCTTTGTACAAAGCTTACCAATGTTGTTTTAGCACAATTGAAGACAGCCTCAAATATTTCTCAACAGCATCCTGTCTTTGAGATGTCATTTGCAGATATTTCTCTACACTGCTGTTACAAAGGACATTTATAAATTCCATAAGCTGCTCTTATTCTTAAAGTCCCTGGAAACCAGAAATATTTCTTTATTATTTAGCATTTTGAGTTCATCACATCACAAGACCCTATGTTAATAAGCCACCAGCCAAATTTGAACGATGATGAACGTCGCAAAGTATATAAATTTAGGTTTGACAGTCATGGCAAAACTCATGAGAATCAATTATTTTTTAGAGTGTATTTTCTTCCGCGGACTGTGTGGGCGTGTCCCGTCTGCAGCAGGGAAATTTCTCTCTGTCTCTCTCTCTCTCGGAGAGAGAGGGAGAGAAGGAGAGAGAGAGAATTTAAGAGAGATTGGGTGAGTGTGTGTGTGTGTGTGTGTGTGTGTTCGCGCGTTGCTCCGCGGCTCTGAGAGGAAGAGATCTCTGTCCGTTCTTTGCCCCCACAGCGCTCGCTGAGTGTCTGTCTCCCACTCTGTGTGCTGTGTGCTCCTCTCTCTCTCTCTCTCTGTCTCTCTCTCATGTCCAGAGAGAGAGAGAGAGAGAGAGAGAGAGAGAGAGAGAGAGAGAGAGAGAGAGAAAGAGAGAGAGAGAGAGAGAGAACAGCATAGCGCTCGACACAGCCTGGTGACGCGAGGTTACTCACACACACGCACACACACACACAGTAGGGCGGGTTGCGCGCGTGTACAAAGGTTATATAGAGCTTATGACGTCATAAGCTCCTGCATTTTAGCACCTCGCGCACTGCTCTCTTCAATGAGGAAGTACCTTGTAGAAGCTTGTAGAAAAGTGTCGATTTTAAGGCTTTGGGTTGAAAGTAATGTATAATAATTTCGGAGGCACACAATAAGATAACATAAGACCCTAAATAACATAGTTAGAACGTTTTTGTGGATTTTGGTTTCCAGGGACTTTAATGTTTTGTTCAAATGAACCAGTAATGTAGCCTACTACAGTTACAGTATGGTTCTACGTCAGTTTAAGCTATTAGTACATTGTTCTACTAGAAAAGATTGACTAACTTTAATGCTATGGTTGGAAGGCACAAACATGCCATGCGTTTCATATCTGAACAGAAGCCATGAATCCCATATCAGCAACCTGTCTGTTCTGTTTTATTGTAGCCTACACACTTTAGTCACATGTGTTGCTTACTGTAGGCTATTTACATAGCCTGGGAGTTGGGACAGTATCCTTCTCACGGGGTCACACAGGTGCAAGCAAAACACTAATGAGGGCTTCAAACTTCCATGATTGGAATTTGGAAACCCTCATTAGTGTTTTGCTTGCACCTGTGTTTATTAGACAATTCTTTTTTCATCATTGTAAACCCACAGCACAGTGAAGAAGATATTAATGTGAAGATTAGCCTCTTCCTTTTGCTCTCAGAGTGCATCAGATTCATGCATTTTACTTTAAAATGTACAAAATTTCGTTTTGGGGTAACTAATGCTATTTTATTATTGATGATCAATATAACAGAGACATGGGAGGATTTAAGCCAGTTTGCTCGACCAGCTTTAGCAAAGCAGAGGCATAATGGAGGGTATACACAGTTTATTCACCTATTTTCAGATCAACTGTATCAATCAATGACTGAGTGAAACAAGGTGGGTAAACTACTCACATTGGATAGTTTACCCACCTCTGTATTTAATACCACTACACCCCTGTCACATAACATTTTAGGACTTGCTCAGCTGACTACTATTACTGTAAACGCTACATAGCCAGCTGAGAGCTAGCTTACGTTAGCAACCAAAGTCGCAGCACCTTGGTAATTCAGATTATGCTATGTGCTGTAGCTTGCTAACCCAGCTAGTTAGGTAGCTGTTGGTGGTGAGAGTAGAGTGAGCATGTCCAAAAAGATTGTTTTAATAAACGAAAGAGTGGAGTTTACAATCTGTGGTTAAACAAAGCTAACTAGCGTTAGCGGTCTCTACCTACGTTACGTCAGTGACGATGGCTAAAACCTATAAGCAACTTACATGTTGATGTCCTGATGAGACGTCGCCGTTTCTTATGTACTGGAAGCGTGGGCTGAAAGTGTGTTATCACTTTGTGGACATTAAAAGAGGCCGACTGAAGGTGTTTATCGGTGTGTTCCGCCATTGTCAAGCCAGAGCTCGCCTCACGTTAGACTCCCCCTAGCCCCTGACGCTATGACGTAGCGGTTCTTTAATCTGATCCAGGACAGAAGTGGAGCCACTGAAGCACCAGTTTCCAGCGCCGAGAGCCAGTGTCTAGGCTGTCGAAACACAAAGAACTGGTTCATAATTAGGCTCTGGTCCAGAACCGGTCCTGAAACTAGGTCGGTGGAAAAGGGGTATCATTCATCCAGTCAAAAGATAGTTCAAAACGACCAATATCTAAAAACTGACAGTCATGTGACTTGAAAAAGTAAGAAAATAGTCTAGAATTGCCCGGAGAATCCAAGTAACAGCTGGCTCTGTGATGATGACATCGACAAAAAGCGAGTTGCTCTAACTGTGAAATATATATATGACTGCTGGTGTATACAAGTCTGGCCTAAGTCTCCTGTTAGAAAGACTGCAGCATTCAAAGTGTTTCATTAACCGTCTTTAATGTCCAGTATGAATAAACATTCAGCCATCCATGTGTGGTTAACGTGTGGTTATCTGGAATGATATAAACAAAAATATATATCCTTGAATAAACAATATATCTACATATATACACATACATATACACATAAACATATATACATACATATACATATACACATACACATACACATTTATTCAGAGGAATAAAGAACAAAACACCAGGGCCATCTGCTGGGAACTGTCAATTAAACAGCTATTGCTGAACAGTACTCGAAATGTCCCCATGAGGTCGCTATAGACCGCTACTAAACCCAAAGCACGTGGAACATGGCGAATGATGCAATACAGGACAACGCAATGGGATCACACAAAGCCAACAGTAGCACGTTTACTTTGGAGTCCCGGATCTGCCATATCAATAAATAAATAAATAAATAAATAAATAAGCAGATAAATACATATATATGTATCATAAATATATGTAAAAATAAATGTAGGCACACATTAATTAATATGAGTGACATAAATGTATATATATGTGTATTTTTCTATTTTTGTACGTTTTATATATTTATTTATAAATTTATTTATTTATTTATAAATTTATTTATTTATTTATAAATTTATTTATTTATTTATGGCATTTATTTATGTCTGTTTTATTTACCTCCCATTTATTTCTGTGCCTTGTATTTAGTGATGTCTCCTTTGTATTTAGTGATGCCTCCTTGCTTCCTTTCCTTTTCTGTATGCATTTCTGCCTACTCAATGCAAATTAGGGGGCTGGCCGTCATGGGCTCAAGTCTTTGCCTATTGGCTCGAATGCACATTGTCCTATCTGCTCCAAACTTGTCATGCATGATAAGTGTCCATGCCTGAAGATATCTGCACATCAATATCCATGGCATTTACACTCATAGCGCCACCTACTGGCAACAGGAAATGACATGTTTTACACTTACATGAACTGCTGAGTGGGTTGAACACATCCACCTCGGATGTGGTCAGAAAATCCTTTACCACCCAATGCAGCTTCATTGTGACGATTATGAGTGCTCATTGACCGGCGTGGGCGTGGCGCCATGGCGAATGTTGATGTTTCGCCGTCACACAGGAAGTTGGAGTAACTTCATTGTAGATTGTCCAATCTGCTCCAAACTTGTCATGCATGATAAGTGTACATGCCTGAACATATCTAGATGTCAATATCCATTTGTAGTCATAGCGCCCCCTACTGGCAAGACAGAAAGTGCTTTGTAACTAGGCCCTACATGCTCACACGTGCACCAAACTTCACATGTTTGATGAGCATCCCAGCCTGAAGACATCTAGATGACCATTTGGAGTTAGAGGCAGAGCGCCCCCTACTGGCCACACAGAAAGCGGTTTGTAACTCGGCCGTACATGGTCACACCCGCAACGAACTTAACATGTTTGATGAGCATTCCAGACTTCACACATGTACATGCCAATATAGCATTATAGGCAGAGCGCCCCCTACTGGCAACACATGAAGTTGATTGTAACTCAACTGAACGTTGTCCTATCTGCTCCAAACTTGTCGTGCATGATAAGTGTCCATGCCTGAAGATATCTGCAGATCAATATTCAGTGATAGTTACAGCTCCACCTACTGGCAAAAGGAAATGACACAAGTTTTACACGAACATGAACTGCTCATAGTGGGTTGACCACATCCACCTCAGATGTGGCCAGAAAAGCCTCAAGCTCTCGATTAACCGTCATTGTGAGGATTATGAGTAAGACATTGATATGTCAATATCCATTTATAGTCATAGCGCCCCCTACTGCCAACACATACATCGTTTTGTAACTCGGCAGTACATGGTCCCCCGCGCACCAAAATACACATGTTTGATAACCATCCCAGCCTGAAGACATCTGGATGACCATTTGGAGTGATAGGCAGAGCGCCCCCTTCTGGCCACACAGGAAGTTGGAGTAACTCCATTGTAGATTGTCCAATCTGCTCCAAACTTGTCATGCATGATCAGTGTACATACCTGAAGACATCTAGATGTCAACATCCATTTATAGTCATAGCGCCCCCTACTGCCAACACAGACAGTGGTTTTTTTAACTCGGCCCTATATGCTCACACGCGCACCAAACGTCACATGTTTGATGAGCATCCCAGCCTGAAGACATCTATAGGACCATTTGGAGTTAGAGGCAGAGTGCCCCCTACTGGCCACACAGGAAGTTAGAGTAACTCCATTGTAGATTGTCCAATCTGCTCCAAACTTGTCATGATGATAAGTGTCCATGCCTCAAGCCATCTATATGTCAATATCCATTTATAGTCATAGCGCCCCCTACTGGCAACAAAGAAAGTGGTTTGTAACTTGGCCCTACATGCTCACACGTGCACCAAACTTCACGTTTGATGAGCATCCCAGCCTGAAGACAGCTAGATGACCATTTGGAGTTATAGGCAGAGCGCTCCCTACTGGCCACACAGGAAGTTGGAGTAACTTAATTGTAGATTGTCCAATCTGCTCCAAACGTGTCATGCATGATAAGTGTCCATGCCTGTACACATCTATATGTCAATATCCATTTATAGTCATAGCGCCCCCTACTGGCAACACAGAAAGTGGTTTGTTACTCGCCCCTACATGCTCACACGCACACCAAACTTCACGTTTGATGACCATCCCAGCCTGAATACATCTAGATGACCATTTGGAGTGATAGGCAGAGCGCCCCCTACTGGCCACACAGAAAGCGGTTTGTAACTCGGCCGTACGTGGTCACACCCGCAACAAACTTCACATGTTTGATGACCATCCCAGACTTCACGCATGTACATGCCAATATAGCATTATAGGCAGAGCGCCCCCTATTGGCAACAGGAAATTACATCTTTTACACTTACATGAACTGCTCATTGTCCCAGCCTGAAGACATCTATATGTCAATATCCATTTATAGTTATAGCGCCCCCTACTGCCAACACAGAAAGTGGTTTGTAACTCGGCCCTACACGGTCCCACACGCAACAAAATTCACATGTTTGATGACCATCCCAGCCTGAACACATCTACATGACAATTTGGAGTGATAGGCAGAGTGCCCCCTAGTTGCCAGTAGGGGGCGCTATGACTATAAATGGATATTGACATCTAGATGTGTTCAGGCATGTACAGTTATCATGCATGACAAGTTTGGAGCAGATTGGACAATCTACAATGAAGTTACTCCAACTTCCTGTGTGACGGCGAAACATCAACATTCGCCATGGCGCCACGCCCACGCCGGTCAATGAGCACTCATAATCGTCACAATGAAGCTGCATTGGGTGGTAAAGGATTTTCTGACCACATCCGAGGTGGATGTGTTCAACCCACTCTGAGCAGTTCATTTAATTGTAAAACATGTCATTTCCTGTTGCCAGTAGGTGGCGCTATGAGTGTAAATGCCATGGATATTGATGTGCAGATATCTTCAGGCATGGACACTTATCATGCATGACAAGTTTGGAGCAGATAGGACAATGTGCATTCGAGCCAATAGGCAAAGACTTGAGCCCATGACGGCCAGCCCCCTAATTTGCATTGAGTAGGCAGAAATGCATACAGAAAAGGAAAGGAAGCAAGGAGGCATCACTAAATACAAAGGAGCCATCACTAAATACAAGGCACAGAAATAAATGGGAGGTAAATAAAACAGACATAAATAAATGCCATAAATAAATAAATAAATAAATTTATAAATAAATAAATTTATAAATAATTAAATTTATAAATAAATAAATGTATAAATAAATAAATACATTTATAAATAAATAAATGTATAAATAAACAAATAAATCATTAAATAAATATATAAAACATACAAAAATAGAAAAATACACATATATATACATTTATGTCACTCATATTAATTAATGTGTGCCTACATTTATTTTTTACATATCTTTATGATACATATATATGTATTTATCTGCTTATTTATTTATTTATTGATATGGCAGATCCAGGACTCCAAAGTTTACATCACTATCTCCCATCACCCATCTGTAACATTGTACCTGGCATGCTATTGACATCAAATTCGGTGGGGCAAACTAAACCCACAACAGACATTACAACCGGGTAGTCTTATTATTAATAATGAATATATCTGGACTGAACAGTAATCTATCTACGTTTGGTCATTTCCCAATTAACATGCATCAAAGTAAACTGAACTATAAGTGACATTATAGTGAGGAAATAAACACTGACTTACAGTTGCATTCACGCACAGTATACAGCACACACAAGATGGAATGACTGACGGACTGTCCAACTCCTTCCTCGAATGTTCTGGAAGACTGATTGAGTGTTGCGCACTGTGGTTGCGCAGCGCACCTGTTGCGTAACGTAACAGTCCTGTAAGTGCGCTCGACAATCACACCGATAGTCCCCGCGGGGCGGGGGGATTCGGAGCAGGGAAGTTTGCACACTAACCGTCTGTGTTATTTGATATAATATAATAAAATTCTGGATTTTGAGCACTTTTGAAAAACATTTGGGATAATGTAAGTTCATAAATAAAGAATATATATAAGATAGGTCTACTCGTTTTTAGACATTTTAATGCTATAATAATATAATGATAATGCTAAAGGTTACATTTAAAGCCCTCCTCCACTCAGTTTTTCCTACCTGTTTCACGTTGATGTTAGATGAAAACGTACATATAATAATGCACGCGCTGTAACAATGCACGTCACCATTTGTGCCAAAAAGCTTACATTGATAACAACCGAAGACACTTTGTTCCACTGAAGCAGAAGAGCGTCTCCTCTTGTCTTCAGTATACTCTTTGTCTGTGATAAAACCAGTGGACCAACAGAATGGGGGAATTTCTGAGGCCCATCCTGGAATTCCATTAATTCCAAGTGACGACACGTACATTGGCTTCAATTGAAAAATGAGCCAACTTCTCTCTCGGTCTGTATCTTAAATAAACATTTTCCGAATGAGTTTATGGTCTGAATAAACAATTTCAAGTCTTTTTCATTCTTTCCTGGGCTCCGTTTTCTAAATTATGGTCCCATTTCGAGTAAAAGAGACGATAAAAATGATAACTTTGGGGGCGGGATTTTCCTTGATTGACACCAGCCACAGGCAACCAGATGATCCCAACCACAACACAACCAGTTGCCAAGGCAGGCTAGCTAGCTAGCAATGTAGCCATAGATTAAAAGTAAACTACCAGAAACAGCGTTACCTTTATGATCTTTTAATGATGTTAGTAGACACAGTAACAGTATAGATCCCCGTTATGAGGTCTGTTGATCAAAATAACAACTACAGAGGTCTGCAGAACCAGGGGGAGGTGACGTTGCCTTTTCCCGCGGTGTGCCGCTTTGATGAAAACAATTAGGCTGCAGTAATATTTATTAGACGATAGGTGGCAGCAGATCACCTGAATCTGCTGAATCACCAGAGAAACGATACACTGTGTGACCACAACACGGTTAAAATGGCAGAGTGGCGCTGTCCACTATTTCTGTTCATTGACTCCACAGGAAGTGCCTGGAGTGAACCAAAGAAGAAGAAGGCTGTCTAATAAAGTTAATAAATAAATAAATAAATAATAGTATTTTATGCCACGCAGCGCTGTGGAAATAGGCTACAGTGTGTGCTCATCCCTTTACAAGTCCAGTCACTATCCATCAACTTTGTAACACAACAGTGAAGGTAAGACATCATTTCTGCTTATGGTAGTAGCCTAACAGAAAGAAGATGATGTATGGGCTTGTTATCATTTTATAATGTTAAACTCAACTACATGTACAGGTTTGTACAGACTCGCATATGCTCCCCAAACAAATGAATCTCACGGCAGTTTAACAAGCGTGTGGCAGGGGCTTTGAAACTACGGTAGGCTATAACAACTTTTTATTCATTGGTCATTCATTGTGATCTAAATTAGTGACATTTTCCCCAAAATACTCATGGTTCTGTGCTGTACCGTCAATTAACGATAATGGCTGAGTTTCCCAACAAAGAAGCTTCTTAACACATTCACTGCCAGCCATTTTTTTTTTTACTGTAGGTAGCTTCTGCCAGAGGTTTTTTTTGAGGATTCTGGCTCATCTTTCAAGACCCGAGGATTCTTTTCTGCTAAGATTTTGTGAACACAAAATATCTCAAAAAAGAACTAATAGAATGTGTGCTTTCTCTGTCTAAAAGAGTTAGTTTGTAGAGTTAGTAGTTATGTAGGCATTAGCACTTGAATACAGCATGGTTTCAGAGTCTGAAAATTTAAGCTGAGATAAATAGCTTTTTGTGAAATTCGATAGAACAGTCACTTTAACCATTCATTTTTGGCATCAGTAAGACGTCAGACATCTAAACAATAGTTTTGAACAGTAATTTCCTCCATAACAGCAGGAAACCCCCGTCTACTTCAAACTCCTCCCTCCGTGTGTGTTCTTCTTGGCTGCAGCGGGCGTGTCACAAGCTCGTTTCTGCTGCTGCTGCTGCTCCTGTCTGCTGGCGGCCGCTGGGCGAGGATGGGCTCGCTCGTTTCTTGGGGTTTCGGTTGAGAAACCCCAAGAAACGGGGTTTCTTTTGCGATTCTGGTCTTATTTATGCTGCGTGTTTCAAAGTGTGTTGCACCCATAATCTATTATGCAAATTTGCAATCCCCCACCGCCAGCAATCAGCGCGAAAGCGAAAGCGTTTTCGCCAATCCATTTTACAGTATGAGAATGGTTTCATCGCGCGTTCCCCTGCAGTTTTGGCTCGACTTTTTCTAGTCTGGAGAGCACTGTCGCCACTTAGTGGGTCGGTGGAATGGGTTGTACACGTTCGGTGGCTTCAATATTTATATAAGAGATGTAAAAGGGTTAGATCAACGTCCCACCGTCAAATTTTTTTTTTTTTTTTTTTGACGTATCAACTCGTCATTGGCAGTCAACCGTTGGATTTTTTTTGACGTATCAACTCGTCAATGGCAGTGAACGTGTTAAGAGTTAAGAAGCTTCTTAAGGAGTTAAGAAGGCTCCAAAGAAGTGTTTCCCAAACGCCTTCTTAACAGAAGAGAAAAATAAAAAAAATAGAAGGCTCTTAAGAAGCATCTTAACTGGAGCTGTCCACCATCGCGGTGCTGAAAACAAATCAATCTATGCCAGGCTAATCGATTGATCCACATAATCACATGCTCCCAAATGAAGTGGCGTCCTACTCACCCCCATCAATAAATAATGCTAAAAATGAACAAGCGGGGAAACGAGGCGCCCGAACGCAATTAGAATACTAACTGCGGGCTGAATCCCATTACCCTGCTGTTCTGCCTACCTATTCCAAGTAGGATAACGTTATGTACCATTCATTTGCAATGTGTATGTAATGTGCTAAACAAATTAAATAGCCTTGCTCGCATTGCCCATTACAAATATGAAACACCAGGTTCCCCCACTAAAGTAGCACACGCAGAAGAATAGCCTATCTGAAAACGTCAACTAACTGACGCAAATAATGACCAATGACCTGGATAAAATCAGATAAATATGAAAACATAAAATGAAATCCTATAACATAACTTGGAGGCGTGCATGGGGAAAATAGATATGCAAGGATAGCAGTAGTTGAAGCAGGTAGGCTAGAAATAATAGGCCACAAAGGACATTCAAGATGGCACAATAAACTGCCTGCATGTATAAGCAACAAGGAAACCCAGGTTATTATAGGGCGTGGTGTGTGCCAGTGGAGGTGTGGTGGAAAACACAATGAGCAGGACAACAACTTATGGAATAACAAGTGAATTTATTAACCAAAAAACATAAACCACAGGGAACAAGGTGAACTTAACTCATTGAGTGCCAGCCACTTTTGGAGAACGGACGCTCCCAGTGCCAGAGTTTCAGAGCGTTTTCAGTGATTTCTCGAGGCCCACAGAATATTGTGTGATATTACTATGTAAACACCGAACACGCAAAAAGAACGATGAGACTCTCTTCTATCATCAGCAAAAACAGGTTTATTGATATGATTTTCCGTTCTTTAGTTATCAGCCGGAGAAGATAGCTTGATTTAACCAAAAACAGCCATTTTTTTTCTAGAAGCTGAGATAATGAGCCTTTTGTGAAATTAAACATTTCAAACACATCACTGACTCTGAAGCTAATATTTTCTGATGTAGTCACACCTCAAAAATAATTTCCTTCAATAAAACAGTGAAAACCAAGAATTTTGTTTGGCAAAATAATATTTTTTAGCTGCAACCAGCAGCGCTGGCCCCTGCGTGCGCTGCTGGTTGCAGCTTCTTGCTGGTCTTGATTTACTGCTGGTGGGCATCAGATATTTTAGCTTGCGTTTGCCAATCCTGTCCTGCTGTCTGGGTCAGTGTTGTATGCTGCTCTGCGTGCCCCACCCCCCCTCAACTGCACACTCCTCCTCCATGGGAGTGTCTCTGGGGCTTTCTGCTGCGGTTGCTGTGCACAGTGAAAAGTGCGCTACATCCAGCTTTTTTACAGCGTTCCGCGTGTATTTGTCACCGGCTCCCATGCTTCCAGTTGAGAATAATAACAACTAATAACAAAATCATGCGGATGGGCTATCGCAGCGGACACGGAGGGGCTCAATTGTGGCAGCAGATTGGCTGCTGCAGGCACAGCTAACGTTATGCTTCATGCATGCATACGGATGCGATGCGATTTCCGTTTCCCCAACGACTTCTTCTCTGTTTTTTCCTCGCCTTTCTGTAATCTGGAGAGCACTGTCGCCACCTAAGGGTTCTGTAAAATAGGTTATACACATCCATTAGCTCCCATATTGTTATAGGAGATGTAAGAGGCTTTGATCCACGTCCCACCCTCAAAAAACGCAATTGACGACTTTAGTCGTCATTGGCACTCAACGTTACTAAAGCAATTGACGACTTTACTCGTCCGTGGCACTCAATGAGTTAAAGAAAAAAAACGTAGATAAAGTGGTGGGACCCCTCCCATCACATGGGTCCTGCATCCGCGTCACCTGCAATGGAGGGAGGTTAATTAGTGAAATGGAATGAGATAGATTGTGGATTCTGAGAAACATATGGCAAATGTCACCTACCCGAATCCTACGGAAGGATGATGGGAACGGAGATGCTGGGTCGGTTGAACTGCGCCTCGGCCAGTACCAGTTGTCTCCGCTGCATCTCCAACTTCTCCCGCTTGATATTCAATGCCTCCTGCTGGAGAGCATTATAGGCTGGCCAGCATTTCCTGCTGGAGGGCACCAGAATGCTCAATTTTCGCTGCAATCCCCCGCAGCACCGTCAACTTTTCCCTCTCTGAGGAGACCAGGTCCTGACTGCAGGAGCAGAGAACTGATCGCCAAGGTGGCCGACTGATGCCTCCCCGCATACGAACACCAGGCCGGCCTGCTAGTGCATGGCGCCTGGGCGAGGGTGGGGGGACGTCTCCGATGGTCAAACTGGTGTCGCTGGGGGCTGGGGAGGGTGGTTGCGCTGTCGTGGCCCCGCTCCCAGATGGCTCATCCTCCTCCTCCTCCTCTTCCTGAAAACACTGTGATGGAGTGCCCCCAAACCCTTCCAACACCCCCTCAATCCCTTCAGAGGCAGTCTTGCCAATTATGGACAAGACCTTCTCTTCATCAGGGGTGATTTTTGTGTCGCCAGGTGCACCGCCACCCGTGCCCTGGCTCTGTCTCCTCACAGTCGCCCCCTTCCTTTTTGTCTGGCTGGCGAACTCCTGCCACTTTTTGCGGACTCCCTGCCAGTCTCGCAGCCCACAGGGACTGGAGGGGGCCATGCTTTTGGCAATGGCCTGCCAGATGTTGTTCTTGGCCACAAGGTTCTTGGCCCCCCTGGTCCCACCAAATAAGAGATTCCGGTGCCTCTGCACCTCATCCAGAAGGATGGCCATCTCTCCTGGGGTGAAGGGTGGCGATCGTTTGGCCCGCGCTTTCTTGGTTGCCATTCTGTCTCAATGTGTGCAACTACCCAGGGATCCTTATGTAGTCTGCATTAATCATAATTGGATGTGATTGCCACTTGGGATACACCTGTTGTCTGTCATCACACACAAACGAGCAATGAGGAATTGGTGCATTGGTAGCAGGCTACCATGTGTTGGCCATGTATTCATACTCTATCAACTGGACCATTAGTCCACACACTATCACTCACACACTCTCTCTCACAGCCACTCACTCAGTGTGTGAACTGTGTATCCGCACACTTGAGCCAACTCACAATCAGTGAAAGTATGCAGCTAACCAAATCTGAGCTTTGCTGCTAGCCTGTTCCAGCCCTAAGCATAGCTGATATGATGCGTGCCGCACTGCACAGTGGCAGTGGGCTTATTTCATTTGTTTATTTGGGGGTGGTGGTGGTTGAGGGGGGCGGGGTGGTGTTCAGGTGCTCAGTAGACTGCTTGGTGACTGCAAGGTTGTAGTAGTTTTCCTATTTCTTTTTTTGTGACTGCAAGGTGAAAGGTTAGGGAAGTGAGTTAGTCCAAAATCAGAACAGGTTGATGAGCTCCTGTCTGGCCTGGAGACCGGCTTGGTGGAGTGCTGCTCGGGGTTCGTGGGGGAGGGGAGGTGGTGGTGGGTCATCGTCCTCCTCCTCTGACGAGTCATCCTCACCATACACATCAGGTGGCTCATCTGCACCAGCACGCACAGCTATGTTGTGTAGCATAGCGGTCACAATGATGACATTGCTCGACTTCAGAGGTGACATGCGCAGCGCACCCGACGACCGATGGATGCAGCGGAAGCGGGCTTTCCACCTGCCAAACACCCGTTCAACATGTGTCCTGGTGTATGTGTGAGCCTCGTTGAACCTCTCCTCCGCTGGTGATGCTGGGTTAGTGACCGGGGTTATTAGGTAGCTGCGCAGGGGGTAGCCACTGTCCCCGAGGAAGAAGCTCCTCCTGAACCCTCCCCTACCAGCCGCCTGCCCCACACGAGAGTTCGCCCAGACAAAGCTGTCGTGGGTGCCTCCTGGCCACCTGGCAACGATGTCGGTGATCAGGCTGTCATGGTCCACCACCACCTGTGTGTTGATGGTGGAATAATGCTTGCGGCAGATCCAGCTTGGGTCCACCAGGGATGGGTTGTGGAGCGGGATCAAGGTGCCATCCACCACACCTATCACCCGGGGGAGCCATGGTGTAGAATCCTTGGTGGACCTGTCGGACTTCCTCCCTCGTGGTGGGCATGTAGATGTGCCGATAGGCATGGCGCAGGAGGATCGGTGTCACGACTGCCACACTCCGTGACACAGACGCCTTGCTGAGGCCGGTTCCGTCCCCAACCACCTCCAGGAAACTCCCCACTGCGTAGTAACGCAGCGCAGCAAGGAGCTGCACCTCTGGGCTGAGGGCGAAGTTGCGGTGGGTTGCCCTCCGGATGTGTGGGGACACAAGCTGGATCAGGCGCTGGATCTCAGCGCGGGGCAAGCGGTACTTCAGCTGGATAGCCCGGTCTGACAGCACGTCGAGGGGGCTGAAGTGCTCACGCAGATATGCATTTACATACACAGTTTGGCTTCGCTCACGGCGAGGCTGTTGGTTTCACGCAATAACAATATGCTGTCTAGCAGCCATGGTATCTCATACATGTGTGACTGGGAAACTCCTTTATATAGACTAGCAGGTAAAGCCTCCCTTCATTACTTTCCAGCCATGTTCAATGAGGCTACATGTGTTGGCCTGATGTAAATCAGTCCCTGATTGTCTCTGTCAAGTATCCTGTCTCTCTGTCAAGATTTGGAGAGTGCCCATTTGTTGATGTGATTTGCTTGTGTGTGTGCATTTGATGGGGATGAACTACTGTATCTCATACTGTTTGTGCATGCAGAGATGTGGGATGAACTACTGTATCTCATACTGTTTGTGCATGCAGAGATGTGGGATGAACTACTGTATCTCATACTGTTTGTGCATGCAGAGATGTGGGATGGTTGTAGAACAGGAGATTCTTAAGCTTTTTTCATTCAAGGCCCACTTCTGATTGTTAAAACATTTCTGAGGACCACCTTCCCAAATAAATGATAGGTTATCATTGTGATATCTTGATGTGATGTCCTCTGCGGCCCACTAGATGGCACTCTGAGCCCACCAGTGGGCCACGACTCAGTGGTTGAGAAACACTGTTGTAGAATAACCTAATCATGGTCATGTTAAACTTTATTAAACATTATTTATTTCAGACATGGACTGCAGTTCAAATTGCTTTATATACACAGCATACAACAAAACAGAGAAACACTACAGAATTTAAGCGACCTTGGGTTCTGTGAAAGGTGCTATATAAATCCACAACATTATAAAAGGAATCCATTCCGATTAGAGGAATATAGCCTACGGTAAAACATTTAAAACACAAGTAACCATACATAGAGGGGAGATTTTCAAGTGTTCCCCAATTTTAAACACTAAAGGGTGCATGAAAGAAAGGAAAAAGGGAAAAACACAAGAGGAACAGTGGACACAAGTATCTCCTTTTGCCTGACGCGGCTGGATCTGCCAGTGTTTTGTCATTAAGAAGGTGTTAAGAATGCCCCAGACCCTTCTTACAAAACCTTCTTTAAAGATCATCTTAGCGCTAAGCTTTTGGGAAACGCAGCCTTCTTAACGGAAGATAATTGGAAGATAATTTTAGGCTAAGAAGCAATCGGGAAACACGTTGGCTTCGTACGGGAGCCATAAGAAGGGTCAAAGAAGCTTCTTAGCGCTAAGAAGCTTTTGGGAAACGCATGCCTTCGTAAAGAAGCGATTGGGAAACGTGTTTGCTTCTTAAGGGGGCCTTAAGAAGGGTTAAATTAGCTTCTTGGCGCAAAGAAGCTTTTGGGAAACCCAGACAATGACGGGAGGCTTGCGCAGATGTATTCGCACAGATTTTCACTCCTAAATATCAAACATGTTTGATATGAAAGCATTCATATTGACTTAAATATTTTGTTCATATAAAAACGTGTAGGCTATGTTATGAGAAAAGTATCCATCGCTGCTGTAATTTTAAGGAAAATAAAAAAATATAGGCTATATATTTCCTATCTATCCCTTGCTGCCACTGGAAAAAAATAAAAATAAAAAAATAAAATAAATTCCCTACCGACCATCACCTCAACTGACAACCAACAGGAACCAAACTTTATTATTTTTTAGGCCTAATCGGCCTCGGCTGGGTCTACTGGGCGAGGGTGTATGATGTTGAGAGACCCGAAACACCTTACAACCCCAGCTAACATCACTGGCTATTACAGTACATGCACACAATATTCCGCTTTTTGCCCATATTCGGAAAATGACAATATTCTGACTAAATGAATAATCCACTAATATTTATATGCAGCTGTAGCTGTGAATGTGTAAATGTGCCAATTTGATAATATAAAAAACCTGCGTACCTGTGAGTAGCCTACTGATTCTACTCCAAAAACGCACTACATTTTCCATTTTAATGCATTTCCTTTTCATTTTAATTGTACAAACACCATGTAATATCCACCAACAAATATACTCTGAGATCATAGTAAGGCAAATCAAAAATATTTTTATTATGCCAATGCGTTATGATACATACAATAGAAAAAGGCAATAACTAAGCACATTCGGTTAGGCTACATATAAAACTAAATCCTGATCCAAAACTATTTATCCTAGGAATTCCAACAGAAACTCAAATGGAAAAAAATAAATTGTATTTAGTGAGGACCATGCTTTTGATATAAGAAAAATATTACAGAACTAATTCTATGGCCGGCCGAGTTGTAATATATTGTCATGTCATGATGTCTTTGGGTAATTTATAAACGAAATTAATTCAGCTTTTTTTTTTTTACATCTATTTGTTTTTGTACTGCTATTTTACATTGAAGTCAGCGGAGTGGCCGGGCACACTAAATACATTAATCTGCGCATTGGTGAGAAGCATGACAGGAAAAAAAAAATCGATAGCCTACAATGGCTACGTCGGATTAGGTGTCAAAAAATCAGCAGAAACGAATATAAAAAGATCAGAACGAAAATGTGCTCATGGCAAAAGGATTTACACTTTGAAAGGCGCATAACTGGGCCTCCCGTGCAGTGTTTCACTGAGTCTGTCTGCACCAAGGCTGCTGCGACAGTCCCGCACGCAGCCTTAATTGATTAACTGAGAGGCAGAAGAAAAATACATCTCAACAGCGCTCACATTTTGCAATCTGTGGAAGCATTTCTATAAGAAGAAGGCTATATTGTCGTTGTGGTCTAGGCATTGTGCACAAGACTGTACAATGAAGCCAAATGTCAGTAAATAGCCTAATCCCAAACCACACACACAGGTTTCCCTGTGCTTCCAGGCAAAGTTTTGAGGGCTCATTATGTAAGGGATAATGTATACTGAGCCGGTGATTACTGTGGAAATAATGACCGACAGGTGAATGATTTAGCCCGACCCGCAGTGGAGGGCTTAATATTCACCTGAAGGTCATTATTTCCAGTAATCACCGGCTCAGTATACATTATCCCGCTTAGAACACGGCCTACAACTAAATCATTCAATAATCTGACAAAAATAATTATTCAAATAGATTTTTTAATAGCGTTTTCAACACAAAGCGGTTTCATTCGTAATTGGCACACAAGACACCACAGCTGCAACTGGTTGGCCTAATTAGTAGCGTCTGCGGACAAAATGCTCTTACCAACTGATTAATCCAGGTGTGGCAGAGCAGCGGTCGGTTGTCGAGAAATAATGACCGGTGAATATTGTTGATTGACCAATCAGAATCGAGTATTCGAGAGAGCCGTGTTCTAAGCTATTGTATTGTACAATGGTAGCTAATAGTGAGAACACCTGTGAAAAGTCGCAATGAAACACTATTATGTGCAGTACTGAGTGTGCTTTCACTCTCAAACGACCGTACATCAGCACATTAATTAATCACCAAACTTGTTTTTACTGAAAGCCGTTTCAGTTCTCAGCCCTGATAGCCTACTGTGGTAACTTCTGCTTGAAAAGACCACTTAACAACTTAATGTGCTCAGTTGTACTTTATATAAAAACAGCAGAAATAATATTTATACACAGACAGTGGCACGTCTTGTATATGCAGGGAGCGGACCTGCAGATCCCAGAACAGCGGAAGTCAACCCCGTATCCCCAAAATAGGATCTGTTTACAAACAGCTACCCCTAGTGGGCGCACGACTGTATTTACCATTAGCAATACATTAATATAATGTTCACATTATAACACCTACTCTGTGCTGCTTTTAATCTCTCTCAATCATCCTCTCAACACAACACATTTACTTGGTGAAATGACTAAAAACGAACAGTTGCAAATCAAAGTTTAGCCTACCACATGCATGGGTCAAGAAATGAGTTGAAAACACAGCTCAGTGTTCAGGGCTATACAGTCTGGAGCTGAATCAGGAAAGGTTATCATGTTAATGTAGATGCATCTATCGATTTTGTCTTCAAATAATGCCATTTTATAATGCATTTATTTATAATATGTAAGCCTTTTATCAATTTGACCAAAATTGTACGTGCCTGATAGTTAATAGATAAGCTACCATCATTTTTTTTTTCTGGCTTGTTGATGTATTCAGCCCCCATGCATGATTCATTTTTTGTTTTTATGTAGGATTGTGTTACCCCATAATGGCTATTACAGATGCAGCCACTCCCGTCGTGACAGATTTTTTTCATTACCTTGTGCTTGACGATGCGGTGACGTTTTTGAGATGGTTTGAGATGTGAATAATGGCATTCAACCACTAGGGGCCCTCATAGTACCATAATGTGTCTCTCACTGTTGCAGCAGTTTCAAGCTGCGGGGTCACAGTCCACGCAAACGTATTTGTTCTTCCGGTTCAGCGCTAGTAGTTGTCCTATGTGGCTTACTAACATAGCTGCTAGTTATGTTATATGGCAGTAAAATGCTACAGAATGACCAAATTGATATAACTTTTAACCATTTCGAGTAACAATGTTTCCATACGGATCACCAGCGTTAGTTTGTTTATAACGTGGCTATATTCATAACGTTTATATCTCGGATGCGTTATATACTGTCTGGTTAACGCCAACCTACAGTATGTGCCCTATCGTTACGTTACGTTCGTTACGTTATTGTACAGTACACTAAACAAAACAACATGATAGCTGCAGCTGCGTCACTATACGTGTGGGCGTTAAGTTTTAATTTGGTTCAAGCATATTGTATGGTGACATTGAATCAGTGTTAGCTTAGCGCTAGCTAGCTAGCAAACACTACGATCTGTGAATAGAATCTAGAATTGGCCTGCAGCCATTTCTAACTACTGTACAGTAGCTAGTTTTTCTCGAATTGATATAACGTTACAGTAGCATGGACCCATCTCGTTATGACAGTGGGGAGATGTTAGCTTTTAGGTTGATATACATTCAGATCTTTACTACCTAACATCCGAAAAGCTAGTCACAATACTGTATTAATACCGACTAGTCACCTTTAGCTGACAGCCAAACTTTTCACCCTGAAATAGGAGGATTTACTGTATGAGTAGCCTAGTTTGATTTCTCCCCTGGTATCTATTCATTGTCACTAGCCTATGCATACAGTACATGAACCACCATCATTCAGTCAGTCAATCAATTGATCAACAACTTTATTAATCCAACTCAGGGAAATAGGTCAAATGTGAAAGAGAATCTATACTGTAAATGTTGGTCTGTAGATAAATGAAGATAAAATAATTATAGAGTTTAAGTAAACTTCTGTGGGCACTGGGCAGGGCTCTGCTAAACACTGCAGTGTATGAGATTATCCAGGCTGTTAGAGGATTATAGATTATCTAACATCAGCCATTGATAGATATTCCAATGTCTTTAAAGCTCTGTCATTGTTACTTAACCCTTAGTTAATATGGAACAATAAATGAGCTTGAATCGTCACAACTCTTATGACATCTGTATATCAAATGCTTTGTCACAGAAGAAGCTTTCTAAACCCAGAAAAAGTGCCATAAATTCACACACACAGTGCTAAAACATGCATCATCACACCAAGTTCTGTCAAAACGGTCACATTTGTACAATCAAAAGGATCTGTGGGTTGATTTCCTGCCCACTACCATCTGATATTGTCAGTGTTCCTGCAAAAAAAAATCATACACAATTCATTTAAACAGATGGACATTGGTTTGACGTACAGCACACGGTCGTTATACGTGAAAATGTTTGCTGGGATGCAAAGCCACTTTTGCCTGCTCCTTGGTTGACCCATTCAGGAAGCGCTCAAAGTTCATGTTTCCAAGACAACAAGCAACAAGCACCACAGCTGTTTGTTTGCGGAAGCCGAAAAATCCATTGAGCAAATCAGCGCAGCGTATTTAGACCACGTGCATGCACATTGTGACATCAACTGGGTTGACAAGTGACAAGTGGTTACATGGACACATGGACAGTTTCAATCCTCTTTAACTCAGAATTCGATCCCAATCCTCTTCAAATTTATCTTGTAAACACCTAAAGCAGAATGAAAACGGCCAATTCGATGTGAAGTCAAATTCGATGTAAGGGGGTGGTGTAGTTCGTTTCTCAATGCGATTGAAGTATTTTTCTATACAGTACATGCGCACATTTAGGCTACATAAAAGTCAACATCACAGTGTCTTTTCTTTAATCTAGAGGCATCATTTTTCAGTCAAAAGTGAAACGGGCATGCGCAGAAAGACTGCAGTGAGTTAGAGGATTGAGATTGGATACTATTTTCTCTTGTAAACTCGCAGGAAATAACGATCAATGCGAATGATTTCATTCGAATGATTTCATTTCGAATTAAAAGGCCTCATGTAACCGCAGCCTCAAGAATGAAATTTGTGGGGGGAAGCAGGAACGTGTTACTGTTACCTTTCAGAACCGGTTTGACTGCTATTCTGCACACAGCACACAGCATACAGTGATCAGCTAATTAGATGCATCACTCACCCCCCCCCCCCCCCCCCCCGCACAAAGGACACGCACACACAGTAGGCTACATAAATCGAAATCGTTTTGATAGCATGCCATGCAGTGATCTCTTGCATTTGACAAGCATGATATAAAATGAACATAAAAGTCCCATTTTCAAAAGGCTAATAGCCTATTGTGTCATTGTATTATGTAGTTATTATGATATGTGTGTGTGTGTGTGTGTGTGCAGTTAATACAAATCTGTATGTACATTGCTCGTACACACTACTAGACATTAATACACATTATGCAGTTAGAATAAATAACGAGGAACACATTTGCTATGTTACTAAAGTTTTATTAAAACGTAAGAGAAAAAAAAATGTAGTACAGTACAGTACAATTGAGTACAGTAGGCCTATCACAAAAAAAATGTCTCTCTGTACCTGTTTAGGCCTAAAAAAAAAATGCCATGTGAAAAGGCTATCAGAAAAGTATCAGGCTGTACAGTATAGGCAACAGTAAAACAGTCAGTCTGTTTAGCGGAGGGGGTCGTGACGTGCCCTCGGATCTACGTTTCTCGGGTTACGGAGACGTTCATTGATCCGATCACGAATATGTTTTACAACATAAGTCGCGTATTTCGCCTTCACCATGTCAAGCACCTTTGCCTTGAGGTTCTTCGGCAATGCGTGTTTGCCGTGACCTCCCTTCCAGTTCACTTTGTGAACGAAATCCTGATGGTACACGTTGAAGTCGACCAGTAGCATGAATATGTTTGCTGCATATGCGTCCGGGTTCTGTGGGTACTGATTGAACAATGCCGACTCCTCATCCACTGTAATACTCTGCAACGTGATGTCAGGCATTGTTTCAATAGCCGCATGTCGAGTGTTTCTCCTCGTGGGCGTGGGCGTCGGCGTCGGCGACAGTGCCAAATGGAAAGTGTCTCTCACAGGTGACAGAAGCTCAGTTCTCACAGGTGACAGAAGCTCAGTTCTCACAGCGGGTGACAGAAGCTCAGTGTAACTGAGCTGTAATGGGCTATTGAAAAGCTCGCGTGAACTTGCTGAACTTGCTGAGGGCCGGTGAGCCTGTACAGTACAGTTGTCTCTGCGGGCCTCGAGCTGCTTAGTCAAGTCTTCTAGCCGCCCGTGTTGCAAATCAAGCTGTGTCTGTTGCTTGCTGGACGTGACTTTCAAGTCAGCTATCTCCTTGCGGAGATCTTCTGTAGTTTTGGTGGACGTGACTTTGAAGTCCTCCAACTGTTTGCGGAAACCATCTGTTGCTCGCCCAATTGCTTGTTGAATTTTCAGATCCACTCCCATCATGGCGTTGTTGCGGCTCTGTCCAAGAGCCGCATCCTGTTCATTCAGATGGCTAGGGGGTAGGTTCTCGGTATTCTGCACTACGACAGCCTGTAGGAAAAACATGAACATATGTATACATGAATATTCAAAACAAAAAAGCCTATAATTTTTGTGCAGTGTTGGGCAAGTTACTTTCAAAATGTGATACTGTACTAGCCTATTAGATACTTTCATTTGAAAGTAATGAACTAGCCTACTTTACAATATTACTGTCTGTGTAGAGTAACTCATTAGGCCTACTTATTACACTACTTTGTGTGTGTGTGTGTGTGTGTCAGTAGCGAAGGGACACGCCGCCAACATCTTCACTGTGCGTGGCGTGCATTAGAAAGTGCGTTTCACAGTGATACATGGGGGCTAATACTGTTAACGCTAGTTAGATAGTACAGTAGTGTGGCAGTCTCTAATATGCTACCGCCGTTCATTCCCCCAAAAGCACACACAACAGCGCTAGAAACAATCACATACATGTTGTGACTTGTGTACTCACCATGCGATCATCAAATAATAATCCAAAGTACGCGAAACTGTCATTTTCATTTTCAGTAAATCCATAGCGAGAGGAACCAGCAAGAGTGGTTCGAAGAGGGTTACCTCTCTGCAACGAAAATCACTTCCTTGTTTGCCTGAGCGCATGGGTACACATGCGTCTCAGGCAAACAAGGAAGTAATTTTCGTTGCAGATGGGAACGCTCTTTGCTACTTATTTTCTCTATGGATTTACTTGCAGGCGGACAGTTTTGTGTGTGTGTGTGTGTGTGTGTGTGTGTGTGTGTGTGTGCGCATGTGTGTGAAAGGAAAACTGTACTTACAGCTTTTTTCTTTACAAGACGGGTGGTGATCTTTGGTTTTTTGGCTGCGGCAGCCGGACTCAGCCCTGGACGATCCACACTGCACAAAGCTCTCTGTAAACAAAAAACAACAAAAAATACTGTAGAATAAACAATCAGCGACTGTTGTAAGCAGGGTTTGTGCTTTTAAGAGTACAATTCAAGCACTTTCAAGGTACTTAAACCAGGCCCTCGAAGCCTTTATTATCACATCTAAATATATTGAAAATGTGAAAACAAATAGCATTGTAAATATGCATTTACACCTAGACGTGAAAATGTCACAGTGTAAAATAGGAAAATGCGTGACGTTCGCCGGGCGCTGCTAATGCGCTCGTATGAGCCAGAAGCGCCCGGCTAGCGGGGTAATGTAAATATATACGAAAACATACCTTATTGGTTGCTGGTTGGCTGGTGTAAAAGCTCTTTGTCGCTGGCATCTTCAAAAGTGTTAGTAACAGATCTTGAAGGATGCGTGGCAATGACGAATGCTGCTTATTTATAAGGCTATGCTACCTGGCGCTGAAAACCACGCCCCATGCCCACGCCCCCCCCCCAAACAAATAAACTGAGAAAGTGAAGATAATCTTGCACATTTAATTTCATTGTTTATTCTAGGTGAAAAGAAAAAATAGAAAAGGAACAGTTTGAGTTTTGTTTTTCACTAAACAGTTAACATTGACAGCTAATGTTCATAATGACATGTTTACTTGATGTTATTAGTCACAGTTAACCCACAATGACACCAAACATTGATCCAAAGAAAGAGACAATCGTGTCACTTTATTTGAACAGAACATGTGATAGAAAAGAATCAAGAATTCTAACTTTCATTTATTTAACCAATGATCTTTATCATCACCACTATCACAAATATAATATGGTGGAGCAGCAACCAGGATAAATAAATTAAATTAGCACTAATGGGGGATAAAAATGGAATAAAAAAAATCGGGGGGGGGGGAGAGAAAAAAAAAGGGATGGAAAAATGGATGTTGTTGACAATTTGAAGAGCCCATGTGACCTCTATGTTTATTAGACAAACTCACAACTGTGCTTAAAATAACCTATGAGTCTACCCTTTAAAATTAGACCAAACATACCTTCATAAAACATGAGTAAAGGTCCTGAAAATGAGCCTAAAGTAGGATATGCACCAGCGCCTAGATACCAATTTATTGTAGGGGGTGGTTAACTTGATGTGCTGATAACTGTGACAACTGGATATGAGCCGTTTTTTCGCAGTAGCATCTATCAAAAACAGCTTTAGCAAATTTGTAACCAAACAAAAACAAATCAAGTCATATCTGACTAGTTTTAAATTTATTTAATTTTCTCCCCACAAAAGTGAAATGTAGCAGGCACTCATGGAAGGACATTGAGACATTGACTGTTGAGTGGTTAATTTACATGGACAATCATGGCCTTTGAGAAGGAAAACACCTGGCTGGGTGGGGCTGACGAGTGTACATTCCGTACATACCGTGTGGCCCTTCACTTACTTGATGTAAGTCAGTATGGCCCCCTGGGAAATAATGTTGTAATCTGAAATAAAGTTTTCTCTAAACCCACATTCATTTATTTATTTTTTTACAGTTGTTTCATCATCAAGAAAGGATCAGCAAATCAAGTTCAAAAGTCAAGCTTTATTCACAGCAAATAGCCACCTCACACTAAGGAGACAGGAGTCATACTGTACAAGTTTCCATAAAAATGACATTGGCTGTTACTGTAGATTGGCTGTTAGATATAATAAGAAAGCCAACATCTTAAGTGCCTTTTAATCATGAATTCTGGATCATGTCCTGCTAGAGAGAACAGGATATTTTCAGGTTTTGCCTCTCTAAACATGAGGGGTCTTTGTTAAGAAACAACTGGATATGAGCCGTTTTTTCGCAGTAGCATCTATCAAAAACAGCTTTAGCGAATTTGTAACCAAACAAAAACAAATCAAGTCATATCTGACTAGTTTTAAATTTATTTAATTTTCTCCCCACAAAAGTGAAATGTAGCAGGCACTCAAGGAAGGACATAGAGACATTGACTGTTGAGTGGTTAATTTACATGGACAATCATGGCCTTTGAGAAGGAAAACACCTGGCTGGGTGGGGCTGACGAGTGTACATTCCGTACATACCGTGTGGCCCTTCACTTACTTGATGTAAGTCAGTATGGCCCCCTGGGAAATAATGTTGTAATCTGAAATAAAGTTTTCTCTAAACCCACATTCATTTATTTATTTTTTTACAGTTGTTTCATCATCAAGAAAGGATCAGCAAATCAAGTTCAAAAGTCAAGCTTTATTCACAGTCATATCTGACTAGTTTTAAATTTATTTAATTTTCTCCCCACAAAAGTGAAATGTGTTGGAGGCGTAACCGACCATATGGAGTGGGGCGTGGTTTCAGACAGTAGGTAAAGGCGCAATGCTGATCATCTTGACATTAATTACAACATTAATGTCACATGTTTGTTGAACTTGTTCTCTACATCCATCCAGTGACTTTGAACAGTAGGATGTTTAACATTTCTTTGTTCCCTGATTATGAGTCTACCAGCTTTTAGAGGACAAGTGGCGATGGTCAAATCAGAATGAGGGGGTCCCTGGCCTGACCTCTGGCCTAAAGAACATACCATTGTTTCACTCTAAGGTGGCGTTCACACCCAACGCACTTTTTCCAGTAAGAACGCTATGGCAAGTGGTCACACTGTAATCAGTCTTGTAGAAAACATCATATTGGAACATCGGTCAGCAGTTCAGAATGAGTGTACAGTATGTATGTGTAAAAGATCAAAAGAAGGCCCACTTGAAGTCCGAAAGCTTCTTGATGAGCGTACACACAATTGCAGTTGTTGATGCCGCTTTGAGACCATCTTGCCACTCTTCTTGCTTTGGACGACACTGCTTACAGGCAGGCTCTGAAAAACAATGTAGAAACACAAAAATATTCTTCTTTCAGGTGACATAAATTTATGAATGTGACATACTGTATCCAAAGCGTCTTATGTTGACTATTTGTGAAGTCCCTCGGCGTGACTATACTGTATGTGAAAAGTAAATGCAGTCCATTTTACCATTCCATTTTACATGCTGGATATGGGTTTGTCCACTGAGTTATTAATTTGGAGACTGATCAACAGCGTTTCTATTGCCCTAGGGGATTTGATATTTTCGAGAGCTTCGTGGCTATATAGGAAGTGTCTTATTTGTAAAAACCTAAAATAGTCTGGTTATGTTTAGACAAGTAAAACAATTTGGTTAAGGTGACAGTCCACCAAAAAACAATGCTGATTTATTTGGCTGTAAACAGTTTTGCAGACATTCAGTTAGTTTGACAGTTATTGAGAGTTGATTCTGAGTTCATGTGGAATGTGTGTAATTAGTGCATGTTTACAGTTCTCAGATATGTGTCAGATTACAGTATGTGCAAAAGAAATCAGTAGTTTTTTGGGTGAGTTCTTCTTTAAGGTTAAGGTTAAGGGTTATGGTTTGGGTTAGCAATTAGGTTAGGCTTAAAACAATGAAAATGTTGTACAGTACATTTCACATGGCGTGTGAAAGGTAAAGACAACCCTGTCACTCTTAAGGCCTAAACATGGTCGTCCGTCAGAGCCTCGCCACGTGCTCCCCGTATGACGGCGGGTGGAGCGCCGTCCTACGGGGAGGGGGCGCCGTTACATTCAATTTCATTCAGACTGCTGTGCCAATGTTCTTGTGTCAGAGGAAGAAGAAGGTCCTACTGTACCTCTCTCCAGAATGCATGCTCCATCATGTTGGTACTGCAGGTTGAAGTTATAGTAGGAGGAGAAGACTACAGCCAGCCCAAGCACAAAGGCCGTTCAACCAGCACCTGTTTTTCGATGGACATCATCCAGCGTGGGTTTGTCTGTGTTATTGGACCTGGTGTGTGTGTGTGTGGGGGGGGGGGGGGGGGGGATAACAGAGTAGAAATATATCAGTCTTTTTCAAACTGGAAAAGACTGACACACATATTAGAATTTAATATATAGAATTGGGAACGTTACATGTACATTCAATTTCAAGATGCTGCCGAGTACGGGTGTCGAATCCCACAGTAAGAAAACTGCAATACTGTGATTGCAGAATGCAGATTAACGTAACTTGTGGCTTTATTGCAGGAACTCCCGACTAGACAGACAGTGACACTATACAGTATCAAGGTGAGGTACTCACACAGACTGGGACGTGGCTGTGGACGTGTCCTCCACGCCCGGGCGGGGTCCGACCAGCCGCCCACAGTACCGCAGCAGCGTTCAGGCGATCCGCTGACCCACAGCGCTCTGGCTCCGTCTCCGCTCCGCCGCCGTCCGCTCCCTCAGAGCTTTGAGACCATCTTGCCACTCTTTTTGCTTTGGACGACACTGCTTACAGGCAGGCTCTGAAAAACAATGTAGAAACACAAAAATATTCTTCTTTCAGGTGACATAAATTTATGAATGTGACATATCCAAAGCGTCTTATGTTGACTATTTGTGAAGTCCCTCGGCGTGACTATACTGTATGTGAAAAGTAACAAGAGTTCGTCTGTTCCATTGTTAAAAACGACGTGTACATGCAGGGGCGGCTGTGGCTCAGGCGGTAGAGCAGAAAAATAGACTCTGGGACAGCCCTACCATTTTCCCCAGCTTCCTGTACAACAAAAGCACTCTATCTCTAGTTCCACCTCCAATGTGTGTTGAGTGCGTTTCCGTTCACATACTATAACAAAGCCTCACAAATGCACATTTTGTTTCACAGTTATGACTGCACTGAAGTTCGCACTGAAACATTTTGGGAAATAAAAACAAAAAAGAGCTAAATTAATTGGGAGTTATTTTTCTTTTTACGGTAGACTTTTCTTTGTGGGAAGCGAGGGGGGGCGGGGGGCGAGGCCTGAGCGCAGCGCGGCACGTCCATGGAGATTTTTCTATCAGCGCGTCGGGTTTTGCTGCCTGTGCCTGTAAGATCTGCGTGGTAGGCTATCAGTGGATATCTGCTGTGATTGAGTCCTCACCGTCCTCATCATCGTAAAGTCGCCTTCAAAGCATGATGTTCGATTATAACGAACTAGTTGTGTGGCTTAGCCTTCCCAAATGTTGAGGGTAGTTTTTTAGAATTTAATATATAGAATTGGGAACGTCACATTCAATTTCAAATTGCTGACATGCACTAATTTTAGCTGCCTATAACATTTGCAAAGCTGAGCTTTTCAATAGCTTTGTAAATAGCCTACTGTTCTAGAGAAAGCCTCACGTCTTTTTCTGCCTCCCCTTTCCTTCAGTTTTATCCCAATTTAGAAATGCTTCTTTCTCTACACTTTTGTCTGTCTCTCACAGATCTTTGTTGTCACTCGACACTATTATTTGGTGTTGCTTAGCTGGAAACGATCATATTTTCACGCACGCACACTGTGACGAGAGAGGGACCATGAGTGTAGCCTATAGGCTACTACTGTATGCCCTGTCTGACAGCTTGCCCGCCGGGCGGAGTTGCCTCCTCCCGCTGGGTGAGACAGCTGTCTCGGTATGAACGGGCGTGCAGTGGGGGATGAGAGGAGCGCGAGCCGTGTGAAAACAGACGCGGGCACCAGCATTCAGGCGATCCGCTGACCCACAGCGCTCTGGCTCCGTCTCCGCTCCGCCGCCGTCCGCTCCCTCAGAGGCGGCCTTTAAAAAGAGAAAGGCTGGTGAGTACGGGTGTCGAATCCCACAGTAAGAAAACTGCAATACTGTGATTGCAGAATGCAGATTAACGTAACAAGGCTCCAGCCTTTCCCAGTAACGGCAATGAGGCCAGTAGATATAGTGTGTGTCGGTTCACTGCTCCTCCTCTGCTGTCGGCGGGGACGTGGCTTTCGGCGGCTTGCTCTGGCTTCTCTCCGTCTCTGAGACATCAGAGTGAAATCCTGCTCAATCTGCAGACAAGATATACCTGTTAACATGGGGGCCAAAATTAAAAACAGTTCTGCAGCGCACACGCACTGCTCACGCAGACACTGTTTCAGCTGTTAGAATAAGAGCTTATATCCGGCTTCTCCAGCTGGGGGGAATGCATTCAAAATATTATGTTTGAATCAATCTGGGAACCGAGAGTCTATTTGTATTTGAAAAATAGACTCTGGGACAGCCCTACCATTTTTCCCAGCTTCCTGTACAGCGTGCCTTCCTGCCACTTCTGGCGCTCTTGGAACTTCTCTCGTACAGCCTGCATCCTTGATGGCAAATAAATTAATAAATGATCATTTCAATTGCATTATCACAAATATACACAGCAATTTAGTCATTTTAACAGTTACTAGTTCACATACAGTACTGTACCTACTAGGGGTACTTGAGCAGCTTGCAGGGGGTACTTGGAATGATTGGGGAATACATTTTACCTCCAAAATGATAAATAAATAAATATATATTCCAAGTCATTTCATAAGCCCATTGTTAAAATGTGATGTGTGTGCCGCAACTAGTTCTGCTGGCAAGTGTCAACTGCTACACTGTTCTGCTACTGATAATGGCAAAAAACAACAACTAAAAAGCCCAAACACCGGCAGTTCAGTGAAACATATATTTTGTATAGATTTACTTGTATGTAATCATCAACACGCATGAGTGAGGGGTACTATTGTCATGGAAAAACAGCTCAAGGGGTACATAAGACAAAAAAGGTTGGGAACCACAGTGCTGTGTACACCATGCAATACACGCTTCTGCAGTGGGTTGCACCAGCTGTGCAAAGTTGAAACGTAAGCTAGTTTGAACGTAGCAGTTAGTGTGGACTTTACACCCTAACTTAAGACACAGCTGCAGTGGGCATTAACGTTAGTAAAACGTTAGTCAACCCAGTGCAGTTCTCCGTTCAGGCGTTGGACCGACCAGTGTGTCAAATTAACGTTTATGTCCATCTGCCGCTAGTAAAACTGTCACCCTACAGTCCTCTGTAATAGACTCAGTCAACCACACGTGACAAAACTGCAACAAAAGTCGCCTACCCACGCTCTGTTCAGAGCAAAACACACGTGTCTCAAAGTCCGCTAGCAATTTAATACTCGTGTTGCACCGACCCACCTGGCGTTAATAACTTACTGTCGATAAACCACTACAAAGAGGTTTAATTAGTCAGTCCGATGCTAACGTAGCGTTAGCATGCTAACGTAGCGTTAGCATGTTATCAGCCCAGCCTGTTCAACAGATGGCTAGCATTACATGTAGGTAACTACTACTACCTGTAATGTTGCAAATCAGTTTAACCTGACACATGTTAATCAATAGTAATAAACTTACCTGGCATTTGATCCATCAAGTGAAGAAAAGGGCTTCCCAACTGCTTAATTATGTCCGTCATATTAACGCTACTGTAGGCTATAGGGGGAGAAAAATGGCGACCGAATCGGAAATAAAGTGGGCGTTAGTAGGCGTGACCATGCTGTTTACTCCAATATAATTTTGTCTGGAACTTTGCGCTCACTCTATTGCCTGCAGGTAATAATTATGCTCCAAAAGGATTAAATATTACTATTTGAGAGGAAAATAATATTTACTCTGGGAAAAATACCCTCCAGTTTTTCCTGTGTACTAGGCTACTGACGGTGGACTGCTCTGAGAGGCAGGCGAATCACAGGGCGAAGTCAGTCTTTCAGAAAGCTAATCAGACGGTGTGTTTTTGCGCCTCCTGGTGGGTGAAAACAGAAGTGGACTTACAGGTGAAAAAAAAATATTCCCACCGCAGCACCCACCGCAGCACTGCCGCACCTTGCGCGCAGGACAGTCGCGGGGGAGTGGTCTCAGTTTGGCTGGCTGCATCTGTAGAATTAGTTTTGAGGCAGATGCAAATAATATAGGCTACTGAAAAGTAACTAGAAATTAGCATGTAAAGCAAATATCTTTAAATATATAGCATATACATTTTTTTTTTTTTTTTTTTTAAACAACAACCCTGTACCTGTTTGCACCCCTGAACATTATTTTGGATGTGGGGTTGTATGATGTGGTTGTATGGTGTGTCTCTAGTGGCTTTGCAGCGTTTGTCACAAGCGAGGCTCTGCCTGTCTGTGCTGCCTGGCTGCTGGCGGCTGCTCTTTGGGCGAGTCTGCATGAGTCGTTTCGGTTGTGAGCTCAGCTGCAATGAAGCTGCGTGCGATTGTGGGCTTTCTGCCGGTGTTTCAAAGTGTGTTGCACGCATAATCTATTATGCAAATTTGCAATCCCCCACGCCAGCTCCCAGCGCGATAATGCGCGAAAGCGAAAGCGTTTTCGCCAATCCATTTTACAGTATGAGAGAATGGTTTCCTCGCGCGTTCCCCTGCAGTTTTGGCTCGGCTTTTTCTAGTCTGGAGAGCACTGTCGCCACTTAGTGGGTCGGTGGGATGGGTTGTACACTTTCGGTGGCTCCAATATTTTTTATAGGAGACGTGGGGGGCGTTATTCCACGTCCCACCGTCAATTTTTTTTTTTTTTTTTTAAGACGAGATATCTCGTCATTGGCAGTCAACCGTTGGATTTTTTAAGACGAGATATCTCGTCAATGGCAGTGAACGTGTTAAAAAAAAAAAACCCTGTACCTGTTTGCACCCCTGAACATTATTTTGGATGTGGGGTTGTATGATGTACTTGCATACAGTCAGTGTACTACATGCAGTAGAATGCAGTATGATGTACTTGCATACAGTCAGTGTACTACATGCAGTAGAATGCAGTATGATGTACTTGCATACAGTCAGTGTACTACATGCAGTAGAATGCAGTATGAGGTACTTGGATACAGTCAGTGTACTACATGCAGTAGAATGCAGTATGATGTACTTGCATACAGTCAGTGTACTACATGCAGTAGAATGCAGTATGAGGTACTTGCATACAGTCAGTGTACTACATGCAGTAGAATGCAGTATGAGGTACTTGCATACAGTCAGTGTACTACATGCAGTAGAATGCAGTATGATGTACTTGCATACAGTCAGTGTACTACATGCAGTAGAATGCAGTATGAGGTACTTGCATACAGTCAGTGTACTACATGCAGTAGAATGCATCGGCGCTGTCCCAGTTTAGAGTAATGGCCGCGTGATGTGAGTAAAGCTGTTTGCTGAGTGTGAAGGGGGCCATGAGCAGGGGCGGTTCTAGGCCTTTTTTGGGTGGGCTTTAGCCCACCCAAAAATAGTCTCAGCCCACCCAAAAAAAAAAAAAAAAAAAAAAGTTTTTTTTTTTTTTTTTTTTTTTTTTTTCCCCTCTCTCTCTCTCCAAATCCATGGTGGTCATTAGTAGCAGTTTCTGTTAAAATGATCTTTATTTATTTTTTATTTTTGCTTTAAAACTATTTTTTAATTTTCTGCTTAAAGTTCATGAAAAAAAGTGGCATTCTTGTTTTTTCCCACAATAATTTCATAATAGCCTACCATTTGTAATGCCACCGTTGTAGTGCTGTTGTTCAAAATTAAAGTACATTTTCTCAGATTTATTGGTGTCTTTCTAGTCACACAATTTAATAGTCAGTGTTTCCCATACACTGATCTATAGAGAGCCCCAGGAACGAGTCTGGAAATCATCGATGCTAACAGCCCTGGTTCTTCACAGTTTTCGCCTATGGGAGTTTTGAATGGGTTTTTGGTGCGATGCTTCTAATAATCTCTCTGGGCAACGCTGGCTTAATTCATTCATTCATTCAATCTTTATTTAAACTCGAAAATTCATTGAGGACAAGCCTCATTTGCAATGATGTCGAGTAAAGAAATACATACATACATACCGGACAACTTCCGGTATGGTGGAGAGCTGACGAGTCGCACCGCTCTGAGCTCCGCTGCTAGTTTGTAACTAAATCCTGAAATTAAGCTCACCAACAAGCTTAAAATACTAGGACAGACAGCTTCAGTAGCCTATGGCATTTTCTGAAAAAATACTATGCCTCCCAAGAAAAATCCGCCTAGAAAGCCTCTACCAGAATCTGAGGAAGTGGAGGAAAGTGCTCTGCTAGCTGCAGAGGCTAATGGCGTCCGGGGAACTCAGACTGATACTGGGCCCACTGTTAGCCCGGAAGATATCCTTAAGGCTATCACAGACATGAAGTCAGAATTTTCCGCCAAATTTGAAAATGTACTGTCCGCTGTGAATAATGTTACAAAAGAAGTCAAGGAATGTGCTGGGCGAATCACCAAGGCAGAAACTCGAATCGCCGGAGCCGAAGACAGCATAGCAGCCCTGGAGACAACAGCGACTGCTCTCGAAGAAAAGGTGAAATCGCTTACCGTCAAGCTGGTGGAACTGGAGGGCCGAAGCAGGAGATCCAACCTGAGGCTCATTCATCTCCCTGAGGGTGCGGAGGGAGGCGACGCTTGCTCATTTCTGGAACGATGGCTCCCCGAGGCTCTGGACCTGGAGCCACTTCGCTCTCCCCTGATAATCGAGAGAGCCCATCGGATTTCTGGACCAAGAACCGACCCCAGTGCACCCCCGAGGGCTTTGATTATGAAATTCCTTAATTATCAAGACAAGACCCGTGTCGTGATCGCTGCCAGGGCAAAAGGGAGAGTACTCTACAAGAATCATCAAGTCATGCTCTTTCCTGATCTCCCCGCAGAAGTCCATAAACTACAGAAACGGTTTGACAGCGTCAAGCAGCGGCTGCGGGCAAAATCGATCCGGTACGGAGTCATCTTTCCAGCTCGCCTGAGGGTGTCGCACGGCGAGCGTTCCTACATTTTTGAAACACCGGCCGAGGCGGAGCAGTTTCTTCATAAACTTGATTGAACCACGGAGGTGGTGAAGCACTGAAGAAGGTGAAGGCAACATAACATTAACGTTTATTATTTTTATTTTATTTTACTTACTCTTGGAATATTGCTGAGCCTAAACTTTTTCTTTCCTTGTTTTTCTCTCTTTCCAACATGTTGCTGGCTCTGCTTAAACGAGTTGTCACCACTGAACTTAACATTTGGCCCACTTTCTCTCTCCCTCCCTCGCTCTGTTTTTCTTTTGGGGTAACAATAACTATCGTTTCTATTGATGATTATTTTTCTTACGATCGGGGATATCAATTCTTACGGGCCAGTAGGGATTATAATAATATGAACGGCTTTCGGCTGAACCTTTATTCTACGTTTGATGAGGTAGCCCATAGGCTGCTGGCCGTAGTCGGGTTAATTTCTTTATATTAAAAAAAAAAAAGGGAAAAAGCATTGGCTTGATAACCTGCGTTTTTTTTTTTTTTTTTTTTTATTACGATTCTTAAGGGCCAGCAGGGACTACAACAATATGAATGGCTTTCGGCTGAACTTTTACTTTATACTTCATGATGTAGGCTATAGCCCACCAGCTGTAGTTGGGTCAATTTCTGTATACACAAAAAAAAAAAAAGAAAAAAAAAATATATATACATATATACGCATCGGTCTACTGGTGCGAGCTTAATAGCCTATGTTCCTGACTATTATTTCCATGTGCCAGTAGGGACTACAACAACATACAGCTTCCGGCTGAACTTTTATTTTATATTTCAGGATGTACCATATACTGGCCGTAGTCAGTTTATTTTCTTTATTAAAAAAAAAAAAAAAGCATTGGTTCACTGATGATGATGATTGTGACTATGTGGATACCCAACGTTACTCCCATACCCTCCCCCCGGCCCCCCCCCCCCTCCTTTTATCTTTTTCTTTTCTTTTCTTTTCTTTTTCCTTTGGGCTTGTTGGTGAATTGGTGAATATGTGCAATGCTATGTAGCGGGACAGAGGGTGGCGTACGGATAGGATAGGATACGCAGAGGATCTGCAGCTGCGTGCTACTGTGAAAAGAAAGTAAGCATTGAGGGAGCGGGATACTCCGCTAGGAATGCTTCTACATTTTTGTTTTTGTTCATGTTTTTTGTGTGCGTGTGTGTGTGAGTGTGTGTGCGTGTGTGTATGTGTGCGTGTGCGTGTGTGTGTCTGCCTGTGTGGGTGTGTGTGTGTGTGTGTGTGGTCGCTCCATTTCATTTTATATCTACAGTACGTGCATAAATTCTCCTGTCATAAATGCTAGGGTCTCAGGGTAACATTCAGCTGGGGGGGAGGGAGATAAAAATGGTTTCATGGAATGTCAAGGGGCTGGGTCAACCGGTAAAAAAGGAGAAAGTTTTCAGACATCTTAGATCACTGTCAGCAGACATCATCCTTCTTCAAGAAACTCACATTAGCCCTACACAACAACGTAAGCTGAGGTGTAACTGGATATCACAGGTATTCCAGTCATCATTTTCCTCTCAAGCTCGCGGCGTAGCCATCCTGTTTAAAAAAAACATCCCATTTCAGCTCACCTCTACCACTGCAGACCCTTTTGGAAGATACATTTTAGTTTCTGGAACCATTAATTCATTTCCTTTAACAATACTTAATATTTACGGTCCAAATTCAGACGAGCCAAATTTCTTTAAAAAAGTTTTTGACCTACTCCCTGACACCATCAATTCAAATATAATAGTCGGAGGTGACCTGAATTGCTACTTAGACCCGTATTTAGATAGACTGTCCCCTCGCCCGCCCCCACATATCTCATCAGTACACGTTTTAAATAATCTGATTAAATCTAGGAACCTAGTTGACGTTTGGAGGGTTTGTCACCCCATTGATAAAACCTATTCATTTTACTCCCATGCCCACAAATCATATAGCAGAATAGATTATTTTTTAATAGACTCTCAACTGATATCTCACGTCACCGAAATAAAATACCATAATATACTGATCTCCGACCATAGCCCCTTGACATTGTCCTTACATCTCTCTCTCCCTAAACAAACCTACTCTTGGCGTTTTAACCCCTCTTTACTTTCTGATGGAACATTTATAGAATACATCACCACTAAATTAGAGCATTTTTTTGAGTTCAACGATAACGGCGAAGTTTCGGACTCTACACTGTGGGAAACCTTGAAGGCCGTTATCAGAGGGGATATAATCTCATATGAAGCGGCTGATAGAAAGGGGAAACGGCGCCGCCTATTGGAGATTGAAAACGCTCTCCCCGCACTTGAAGCCATATATCAGGTCTCAAAATCCACAGAAGATTATAATAAGATACTGAAGCTGAAGTATGAATACAATTGCATCTTGGGTGGTCAAATAAATACACTTCTCTTAAAGCTGAGACAAAAACAATTCGAACTGGGAGATAAGCCAGAGGGACTTCTGTCGAGACAGCTTAAGGGGGCCCAAGCTTCCAGGTCAATTCTTTCTATCAAATCAAAGAGAGGCGCCCTGCTGACTAACCCAAAAGCGATAAACGATCGTTTCAGAGAGTTTTACAGCGAACTCTACTCCTCTAACTGTGACGCTACTCAATCTGATCTGAATGACTTCTTCGACCCTCTTGAAACGCCCAAACTTAGTGAAGCTGCCAGAGAGGACTTAGACCGTGATCTCACATTAGAAGAAATAACCTCTGCTATTAAATCTTTCCCATCAGGCAAAGCGGCTGGACCGGACGGATTCGGTGCTGAATTCTATAAGAAATTTTCTGAGGCTCTTGCTCCACTCCTTCTTAGAATGATAGCTAGCTCTAAGAGGGATAATGTCTTGCCTAAAACATTGTACGAAGCTAACATCTCCGTTATTCTAAAAAAGGGGAAGGAGGAAGTAGACCCAGCCAGCTATAGACCCATAGCGCTTCAGAATTTTGATAGAAAGATAATTACTAAAACACTGGCCACCCGTTTAAACAAACATCTGTCATCTATCATTCATTCTGACCAGACAGGGTTCATTCCGAACAGGTTATCTTTTTTCAATGTCCGACGTCTTCTCAACACTATATATGCAGACCATAGTAAGACCAGTGGCGCAGCCATTCTATCGCTCGACGCACAGAAAGCATTCGATCAGGTTGAGTGGCCTTATATGTTTGAGTCGTTACGCAGATTTGGGTTTGGCGAATCATTCATATCCTGGGTAAAGCTTATATACGCTAGCCCAACATGCTCCGTTATAACTAACGGTGACAAGTCAAACACATTTCCACTATTTCGCTCGGTCCAGCAGGGTTGTCCTCTCTCGCCGGCCCTCTTCGCCGTCGCGCTCGAATCCCTTGCTCTAAAAATACGTAGTCACCCAAGCCTCACAGGTTTGGAGGTCGATGGCATTGAAACGCGTATCAGTTTGTATGCCGACGACGTAATATTATATTTACATAATTCAGAAAAATCTATCCCCATTCTTCTAGAATTATTGACTTCTTTCGGTAAGCTGTCTGGATATACAATTAACCGGACAAAAAGTGACTTTATGCCACTCTCGGACGTTTTTACACCCGGCTTTCTGGAAAATCTCCCATTCAAATTGGCCAAGGATCGCCTCATCTATCTTGGCATAACCCTACCCAGAGATCCGAAACTAATATTTAAGTTGAATTTTGATGATTTTGTTTTAAGACTTAAACAGTGTATAGAAAACTGGAAAATTCTGCCTTTGTCCATGATTGGTCGAATAAATTCCATTAAGATGGTTTCACTTCCCAGGTTCCTGTATTTATGTCAAAACCTTCCTATCTTTCTTCCACTGGTTTTCTTTAAAAAACTGGACTCTATAATTATGTCTTATATCTGGAATTATAAAAACCATAGAATCTCGAAAATTCATTTACAAAAACCTAAGCTTGAAGGAGGGCTGGCCTTACCAGTATTCAGGCACTACTACTGGGCCGCTAATGCTAGGGCTCTAATGTTTTGGCCTCAGGGGACCCCTGGTAATCTGTCTCCCGGGGTTCCCCTGTGGCTGAAAATGGAGGCCAGCTCTACCGGCAACTCTTCACTGCCAGCTATGCTATTTGCTAGGTTGGAGAACCCTGGGACCTTGGGAAGTCTATGTTTTGTTGTGAAAAACTCTGTTAGAATTTTAAACCAAATTAGGAGTGTTTTGAGTTTACCGGATGTTTCTGTACATACGCCAATTTGTTTTAATCACACTTTTCTGCCTCCACGGTCAGACAAAAACTACCATGCTTGGAGTGAGAAGGGGCTAGTCTCCATCAAAGATCTATACATAGATGGCCATTTTTCATCCTTTGAGCTACTAAAGAGGAAGTTTGAACTGCCCGGCACAAACTGGCTCAGATTTTTGCAACTTAGAAACTATGTTCGGTCCAGGATTCGCTCTTTTGAAGTGCTTCCAAATGAACACGCCTTTTTCGATGTACTGCTGAGCCCTCCTCACTCCAAGCATCTTATTTCTAGATTTGTATGTCTGTTCGACAATTGTACCACAGCCTCTACTGAGAGGATTAGAGAAGCTTGGCAGGGGGAACTTGGCATTGACTTGTCTGATATTCTATGGAATAGGAGTCTGTCTGTGATACAACTCTGTTCAGTTAATAGTAGACACCAACTGATTCAATTTAAAGTCACCCACCGTCTTCACTATTCTAACCATAAGTTGCACAGGATTTACCCGTCTGTCTCACCACTGTGTGACAGGTGTCGTGTATCGGAGGGCACTCTGTCTCATGCTTTTTGGTTTTGCCCTTCACTGACTGAGTTCTGGGCCAAAGTATTCGACTGGTACTCTAAGGCCTACAGGGTGACCCTTCGGCCGGAGCCAGAGCTCGCCATCTTTGGCTGCTCTGACTCATCTTTGAGTTTTTCCACAGCTGTGCAGCAAGCTCTGACACAGGGGACAATCGTTGCCAAAAAACTTATCCTACAGGAATGGAAGTCCCCTTCCCCACCATCTTTTCAGCTATGGCTGGCGGGTATGACTTCTGTCATACGGATGGAGAGACTTAGGTTCCTGAGAATCAATTCACTCTGGAGATTTTCGGTTGTTTGGGGCCCGTTCCTGGCCTACCTTGACGAGGTCAGGGATGATGAGTGACTTGTGTGGGACCCTATGCCATGTATAAGTTTTACAAGCACTTCCATTGTTGTGAAATTGGAGTGTGTGTGTGTGTGTGTGTGTGTGGGTGTGTGTATGTGTATATATATTACGTTCATTTTATTTTATTGTCTAATTTGTTGTTCTTTGTGTGTTCGTTATTTGTGAAAAAGAAAATAGAGGGAGACTGTACATTCTGAGTTACTTATTGTTTCATTTGAGATTGTGATTGTTTGATTACAACCAATGTGTACTGTACTCTACCTTGCAAATAAAAACACTTAAAGAGATAAACAACAAAAAAAAAAAAAAAAAAAAAAAAAAAAAAAAAAAAATACATACATAATAAATACAGTAAATGTACAAAATGCAAACATAATTAATCAAACGCGAACCAGTGTTTAGTAACATCATCTTCACACATGAAGACCACTTTTATGAGTTTTGAAGCTTTTATGTGCCGTTAAAAGGGTGGCTAGCTAGCAAACGGCTAAATGAGACTACAATGTCGACGCGGATATTATACGTCATCACGAGTGAACGCGGAAATTCTTTCTCTCGCGCCTTCGCGTGGACGCCTATGCGACACCGTGTGTAGTTCTGGATTAGCTTAGCACAAGCTTTTTACCTCTAGGGCTCGCAGTTATGCTTCAAAACTCATGAAAGTGGTCCTCATGTGTGAAGATTATCCCGCTGAACCTTGGTTCACGTTTGATTAAACTTGCGTTACCCACAGACATTATTTGAAGCATCGCGCCAACAACCCATTCAAAAATCCCATAGACAGAAACAGTGAAGAACCAGGAAGTTCGGGACTTCCGCATTCAGCCTACAAAAATACGTCATCCCTGGGGCTCTCTATTTGTGGTGGAACACCCTACATAGATTTTGACCCCCACAAATACTGCCACATATTAATTTCAACTAGTTGACTGCCAACTCCTGCTTTAGTGCTTACAGTATATTATTATCTTGTCGGAATATTATTCCAGCCAATAAGCTAGGAAGTTCCCTTTTGATTTAATTTTACTTTTGTTTTGCCTACAAAGCAAAATGTTACTTTACTTGAAACTCCCCTGAAGTGATTTTGGTATTATTTATGCAAGCATAATTCTACCATATAGTAACCTGTATGCAGAATATATATAGTATATATAGGGAAACAATTATTTTTTCATCGCTGTAAAACCACAGAACGGTAAAGGAGATATTGATGTGTGTAGTTCTCCATAGATCTAGTCTCTTCATTTTGATCTCAAAGTGCGCCAGTTTGATCCATTTTTACTTGAAACTGTACAAAATTTTCTTCCGGGGGGCATGCCCCCGGGCCCCCCTAGGGGTTCAGCGGTCCATGCCCTTTGGGTGGGCTGAGCCCACCCAAAGTTCTGATGCTAAAACCGCCCCTGGCCATGAGGTAAAACGGAAAAAACAACTGAAAAAATACATAAAATGCTTCCATACTGCTCACCTGGAGTATTCAAAGTCTCCACAAGCCCTGAGATGCCAAGTTGACATGAAAATACATCATTTAGACCCTGTTTTTAGCTGAAATCCATATGCAACTGTCACCAGACAAAATCTTCCAAACAAATCAACGTCTGGAAAAGTTATGGAATTCTATTTGAAAATGTGAACCCTGTTTAGTCATTTTAGTAGGGGATCTAACATTTTCAGCCTGGGACCTAAAATAAAGCGTTACCCTCGAACCCAGCCTATTTCATAATACAGTAGAATTATTTTTGATACAATGACCTGTTAGTGTACATACTGTAACCAAATAAAGCTGTGTGTATTGTCATTATATTACAAACAAAAGGTGAATGAGGTGTTCATGTAATATCCACCAACAAATATACTCTGAGATCATAGTAAGGCAAATCAAAAATATTTTTATTATGCCAATGTGTTATGCTACATACAATAGAAAAAGGTAATAACTAAGCACATTCGGTTAGGCTACAGTATAATCACATTATTTTATAACCACATGCAGACAACCACAATAGAATCGGGTGTGAGTAAAAAAATATATATATATGAAAGTGGGCCCCTAGGATGGAAGTTGGCTACATAGCAGTGGCATATCCATTCATCCGAATGACCTGCAGGGTGACAAAATACATTAAAATATAATACTGTATACAGAGAACTGGTAAAAACTCGCCAGAGCTCAGAGATGTTTTGTGTCTACTCACCATTGGCATAACTTTATTCAAATGGTTAATGTAGTTGTTGCAAGTCTGTTGGGTGAGTTTATCTCTCCAAAATGTTTCTATCTCCCGGATTAGTGCCTCCCTGTTGTGTGGCTGAATGTCGCACATGCTCCTTCAGCTCGATTGGGTTGAGATCAGGTGACCTACATGTACAAATGGGAAAGTTAAATGTTTGCCTTCACACAAAACCACACGTCCAACTGTAATAAAATCTTACTGTAAGTTACTTACTCTGGTGGGGTTCGAACCCAATTAATTCCCTCCTGCTCGATACTGGCTCTGGCTCTCATTGATGTATGTTTCAGATCGTTGTCTAAAAGAAAAACAATAGAAACACAAAGAGAAACTTTGTCAAACTTACAGCCAATGCTGTCACGCTTTGTATTTGTGTTGTAAACATGTGGTTTCTCACGTTGGAAAAATCGATGCGTTGGCAGGTGGAAATGATCCCTCAAATATGGCCCACTGCTTCCACCACCTGACTGAATAGAAACAGATACATTTTTACACCAAGCATTATACAGCCAGGTATAAAAACTGACTGACTAACTGTTTAATGCTGTATATATTGGACATTTAAAGCTGATACACAATTGTGTTGAGGTAATTCCACAAAGCTCAGTTAAAAATATAACGTGTAACACTTGAAACAATCAAATGTAACTTTTTCACAGCAATACATACAGTCCAGCCCACCATGGTATGGTGAGCTAATTGTTTGAATTATATCGAAATATATTTGCATGGTGTAGCATAATGCAGTCTGTATTCAGAAGTTACAATAATATGACAATATAAGCCAGTTACCCTAGCTAGAGAGAGTAATTTCAGACCACCAGATATCACCATATTTCATTTCAATAAATATAAAGCATTCATTGATTGAAGCAGACTGCTGGTCGGTTAAGTTTCTCCGTCGTCATGTCCTCTGGTCCAATCTTCGGTTCGTAGTTTGTGTTCACTCGACATCAACAATCTTATACATGATAATATACAACAAGGCTATCTTTGTTGACAATGTTTATTGACAAAAGCATTAAAACAAGCAAATATAACAATATTCTCCGGTCACTGGCAGATACTAGCTACAACTTGTTCAAAGCAAATCTCTCATGTCAGCATTTGGCTTGTGTGTTATTGCAATTTCCTATTTTGAAACAACTGATCAGCAGTAACATGTAGTTTAGCGTTAATCTCCGGAGAACAGAATATTATAGCTTTGATCTTCACAAATCATGATCCTCTGTTGTGTGTCCCATCACTGGTACTGGACGGCGGCTACCCCTGGAAGAAACGAATTAGACACTGTTAATCACTGTATAACGTTAACGTTTGCTTACCCAACACTACGTGCGATTGGTAAATACTGTAAATGCAGAGGTGGATAAACTATCCAGAGGAGTTTAACCCCCTTGTTCCCCCTCATTGATTGATAGTTGATCTAACGTTAGCTAGATATATAACGCTATAGCTGGAAGATGAGTATGCTCTGAGTCTGCCTCATCTCAAGGAGGTAACCTAGGTAAACAGAACTGCGTTTGTTTTCTGTCTACGTCCGAATCTGTGCAGCATGCAATACTGTTTAACGTTGTATAACGTTAACTTATGCTACTCTAGTCTAACCTTAGTCCTCCTGTAATGACAAATGGACATCTAGCTAGCGTTAACACTTTCAGTGCCACGGCCCTTGGGCAAAAGGTTGCTTGCTGTGCCACATAGGCCGCAATGCATTTTAAAACAGTCATATAATTTTTTTAATAATTACTATGTAAACACTGAACACGCACAAATAACGATGAGACTCTCTTCTATCACCTGCAAAAAAAAGTTTATTGATCCCATTTTCCGTTCTTTAGTTATGAGCCGGAGAAGATAGCCTGATTGAACGAAAAACATACCTTTTTTTCTACGAGCTGAGATAACGAGCCTTTTGTGAAATTAAACATTTCAAGCACATCTCTGACTCTGAAGCTAATTTTCTGATGTCTGGGTCTGTCTGGGTGAAGTGTATGCTGCTCTGCTGCTCTGCGTGCTCCCCCCCCCCCCCCCCCCCTCAACTGCACACGCCTCCTGGGTGTGTCTTATGTGCCTGGTGGCTCTCAGTCTCTGCTGAGTTTGCTGCGCACACACAGTGAATGGTGCGCGATATTCAGCTTTTTGGTTCCGCGTGTGTTTGTCACGGGCTGGCATGCTTCCAGTTCGGAATAATAATGCTGATTATGTCAATGTGCTGTTGCAGCGTACATGAAGGTGCTCAGTTGTGACAGCGGATGCTGCTGCTCTGGGCACAGCTGGCGTTGTGCTCGTTGTGCTTCTGCACGTCGATGCATACGGACGGATGCGATGCGATTTCCTCCTTTTTCCCAGTGACTATTTCTGTGTGTTTGGCTCCTTTTTCTCTGATCAGGAGAGTGCTGTCGCCACCTAATGGGTTTGTAAAATAGGTTATCGACCTCCAATAGCTACAATATTGTTAGAGGCGACGTAAGAAGCTTAGATCGACACCCCCCCGTCAAAAAAACAATTTGGAGTTATGACGCCATTTGGCGTCGCTGGCACTGTACGGTAAATTTCTAATGACGCCATATGGCGTCGCTGGCACTGAACGTGTTAATGTCATGCTATGCAATTACCTCGATTTTGTGGAAGATAGGAAGATGCAAGCGGCAGGCTGGTGACGCCACGCGAGGTCTGGAGGAAATAAAACTGGTTTTTCTTCGGGCTACTGTATGAGAGCAATGGAGCAAGGCTAGCAATAGCAACTAACCTTAGCAACATTTGTTAGCCAAGCTAACAGCTAGCGGGGAAAACAACTTGAACAAGATGGATGCCGTGGCTAGGAGGAAACCGTCCCCCGAGTCCCGTCCACGCTCACGCCCCTTCCTGTTTTCCCGGCTCCAGGCTTGAACAGATTTCCCACAATGCAACAGGAAAATCCATTCATTCAATCAAACGAAATCAAACAATATCGGGAAGTGAACTTAATTTTGCCGTGTCAAAAACATATAGCTCAGGTAGTCCATTATATTTACTGTCAATGGATAAAACGGAAGTAGCAGCCATACTGGTTCAGTCATATCTCAGTGAAAAACATTTTTAGAAGCCAAAATATCGCTTATTGTCAACAAACCAGGCCAACAAATATCAAAGCTGATGGACTTCATGGAAAGAGCAAAATTCGAACTGGTTAAAAGTTACTATCGCGGCATTATGAGCCTGGTGAGCACTTAGTTAGCAAACGTAGTGGCTAACAGCTAAGAGCTAGCTAACGGAAGATCATATTTACTATAAATATTGTATTTGTCTATGACATGTCACTCGTTAGACAACATAATGTCTGACGTCATCACCCATCACCATTTTTACCAAAAGCTTAGTTTTAGGTCTTTGAGCCCAAAATAAGGTTATTTGTCAACAAAAGCCTCAACCGCTTGGCTGCTATGTAGCCTTGCCTGCTCTATTGGCATGCGCAGCGCACAACACAATCACCTGCTCATATTGGCATGCGCAGCGCACAATTTCTCAACTTCGCATCACTGATCACAATGCCTATGACATCACTGATGATGTCACAATGCCTATGACATTTGTGCATATGACATCATCAGTGAGACAAAAATTTAAACAGACAAAGTCCACTTGCTCCCTCTTATATTGGGATATATTAATTATAATATTTATTTATTACCTTTTTTTGAACTGCAAATGGTAAATCAATCAATCAATCAATAAATAAAATGAAATAAAATACAACTTTGTCTCTTTTGATCTCTTCACTTGATCTCACTTATAATGTTTATTTAAAGGTCCATTCCGTCAATTGTCACTGTTACTGACGCCAGTGGCCGTTAAGAGTAACTGCAGGCAGCATGTGAACGAGCTGACGCGCGGGCACCATACTCGCACGCGCACAAGCAGCTGCCTCGCAACAGCAGAGGTGTTGGTTGCTTTGCTCATAAAAGTCACTTGAAAACGGCAACCTGGACAATTTATCGGTCAGATCAGCCTCGAGATGCCCAGGATGGATGAATTATCGGACGTTATTGTGGCATGTTTGGCCGTGTTTTGGCTTCCATTGGCTGCGGGGAAATGGATAGGATATTCACGTTACCGTGAGCCACAAACTACCCTGCTTCCCCTGTATGTACGGTACCGTGTAATGCCTGGAGTTGACCAAACTGAACAATCAAACAATGTTTCATAAGCATAACAGTAACGTTAGGCATATTTACGACTGTTACATTCATTATCCACACAAGACGGTAACATTATTAGTGGAGCTCGGTGGTAATTTCTATAAATGTAAATTAATATTAGTTAGCCGCGATTAGCATCAAGCTAACATTACTATGGGCAGTCTCACTGCAGCCACTGAGCCTTCTCCCCCGGTACGTCTTGACCAAACTGAACAGTCAAACAATGTACCGTAAGCATAACAGACAGTAGGCTAACGTTAGGCATATTTCCGACTGTTCGATTCATTATCAACACAAGACAGTAACGTTATCAGTGGGGCTGGTGGTAATTTCTATAAATATAGCTAAATCTATTAGTTAGCCGCGTATAGCATCAAGCTAACGTTATGGTTATAATAGGCAGACTCACCACCGCAGCTAACTGCAGTCAAACAATAATGTTCCATGACCATAAGCATAACGGTAGTAACGTTAGGGTTGTATATTACTTCACACAAGACGGTAATGTTAGCAGAGTTTCTGACCAGGTGGTCAGATAGTTGTACTACGGAGTGACAATAAAAATCTTGAATCTTGAAAATCCATTAGCAAGCAGCTAACGTTATCTGGTCAAAACCACATTACAGTAGCTACAAGCAGCAAGTTCCCTTCATGAACCGAAAACACAGTCCTGACTCTAGTTTCCCCCCGATGTCGGTCACATTGCTGCTGTCTGGCCAGATGGGCTTCATTAGATAAATATTTATTTATTTATTTAGTGTGGACTTTTTCTGGAGTCTGTGTTGTTTCATTTTGCTAGCAGCTAGCGACGAACGTAACGTTAGCCATTTCCTGTTAGCCGTCTTCTTCGTTTACGCCGGAGCCAGGACAAGAGGCAGGCTCGTGAACGCGCAGACGTCACATCCTCCTGAAATGCTCACCCCTTCGAAAATGCGGTATTTCCATGTATCTTCTGAACGGCTGGTCGGAGAGAAACGCCCCTGGTCGCCATTTTTAAGTTACGTCAAGGCGTATTCACTCATTGCCAATAAAAAACACTTTGTGCACATTTATTTCTCGCCATAACCGACGGAATGGGCCTTTAATAGTCATAAAAGTCATAAATGTTGCATGCATGATGTACCTGATAATGTATATAATAAAATATTGTGATACTTGGCTGTGTGTATCGATATAAAATAGCCACACAGAATATTGCGATACTATGCTGTATCCCCCCCAGATGACATTTGATCGAATTAGCTATACCTTCTTTGACATACAGTATTTTATACAAATGCTTCTGTTTGGCAATAATTACATTGATGTTAATTTGTATTTGAAGAAAGCTTCTTGCTGTGTTCAGTGTTGGACCACAGAGTGACAGAGGCAGAGGAGAGGGCAGCATGTCTTGGAGCCAAGCTGCAGCTGCAGAAGGAGAAGGCAGAGGATCTGGAGAGGGAGAACGCAGGTGGGACCCCCAGGGAACTGCATATCACAGCTAGTACTTACTTACACCTAGTACTCTGTGGAGTACCGATAGTTTATCCCAAAACGGGTACATTATTTTGTTGTGTTTTGTGTAATATTTACTAGTGCTGAAACTAGTCTGCAATTGATTGATTGATGAATTATCATGGTGAAAATCGATTAGCCGTTTTAGACATTTATCAAGTACAAATACCAAGTTCCAGCTTCACAAACAGTGTTGGGCACTCATTACTAAAAAAGTAATATATTACATATTACTCGTTACTATTTTCAAAAGTAATATTATTACTTTACTTATTACTCCATGCCAAAAGTAATTCGTTAGATACTCGTTATATTACTTTTCCGTTACATTCCACACAAATGGCAATAGGCCTTTTTCACTGCAGCGATTTTGTGTCTAAAAGGCAGGAGGTAACACAGGTGCACCAAGATGTTAATTAGGGCTTCCAACTTCCAGTCCATTTAGGTGTTCCAGTGCTGGAGCCTTAATTAGTTAGTTGGTTGCACCTGTGTATAGCCTACTCTGTCTTCTAGACACAAATGGCCGTTGTGAAAAGGGCCCATGGCGTTTTTCTCATCAAAATGCAGACTTTGCGGTGCGAATGTGTGAACTAGGTCTATTATGTGCCGTTCCATTTAAACTAATCACTTTGCCAGAGCACAGCTTCCTACAGAGATGCTTGATGAAGAGCACACCTGGCTCAAAGTGATGACTGACAAGATGCAATCTTTTGCAAACTCAATACGTATAGGCTACATCTTTGCTTAACAAGTTTGTGTCACAAATAACGTTAGCTCTGCAACATTAACATGACAATAATAACAGCAATGTTTGATGTCCACCAACTTGTGAGTTTTTACATTATCTCTGTATTTTAACAGTTTTCCGGTTTCTGTTGTGCTGTCCTCTCGTCTCGTAACGTTAACGTTAGGAAGTTTGAGCTCGTGTTTTTCACAGTGGAAAGAGTGTTAGTAGCCTACCTGTCCTGGATACCGTTTACATTTGACTTTGATGTTCAATCGTGTCACCTTTCTTCCCGACAAAAACAAAGTCATGGGAATATATCCAGCCACGGATTTTCCTCCTCGGCTCAGTCAGCAGGGCAGAGACGGTGCTCTGAAGTGCTCTGCGGTGACGTCACCTTGTTTTGGGAGCGTTAAAAGCCATGCTGCTTGTGATCAGTGAATGCCGACTGCGTGTCGTTTTGCAGCGCAGCGGCATCACAGAATGGACTCAACAAAAGATGTAACGACTAACGTAACGAGCTCGTTTATCTTGAAGTAACTGTAATATTATTACTTATATTCTATAGTAATTCGTTACACTACTCGTTACTTGGAAAACGTAATATTATTACAGTAACGAGTAACTAGTAACTCGTTACTTCCCAACACTGTTCACAAATGTTAAGATTGAATACATCTCTTTCATATCATAAGAAAATATGTATTCATTTATTTATTTTGGTCTTGTCGTGGCCCAGAAAGAAACCCCAAAGAGCAGGCAGGAAAACCCAGACAGAATTCAATGTTCTTTGCTGAGAGTTGGAGTATTTGCAGATGGCCCAAGGGTTGAATTATGCAGTGCAGTTTGCTAGGCTGGAGGAGGCTTGAGGCTTGCAACTTGCTTGTGTCTTGTTAACATTTATTAAGGGTTTACATGTTAATTAAGGTACTAACAAATATTAGTAAATGGTTGATGATGTTAATTAACATGTACGCTATGAAATTGAGGTTTGCTGGTTCCTTCATGTGGCAGGATGTTTTCAGCCACACTGGAAGAAAACACACACACACACACACACACACACACAAATGATTGTTGTGATTTGTCTCTGTGCTTCCAGCTCAAGACTCTGCAGTGTCGTCCCTCAGAGACAGAGTGAGCGACACCGAGAGGGAGGTGGAGGAGCAGAGGAAGGAGGCAGCAGCTCTCAAAGCTGAGCTGAGCATGCAGAAGAAGAAGGTGGAGGATCTGGAGAGGGAGAACACATGTGCAGGTGGGATGCCCTGAGGAACCACAGCTAGTACTGTGTGGAGTACCACTACTGAAAAACTACTGCAGTACCTGGCTTGAGACACTTTATTATAATGTTTCCCCCAAAATCGGGACTTTATTTTGTTGTGTTTTGTGTCAAATTGACTAGTGCTGAAGCTATTCATTTTGGTCACGTTCATGCCATGATCAGTGTATGTGACATCCCTGATGTCACACTTGATATTGTGACATCAACGTGGCAGTGGTGGCCCAACAGTTCGAGAAGCAAGCGAGCTTGTGACTATCCCCAGACCGGCAGGATAAACCTGGGTGGGGAAAGTGAAAACACATCTAACCTTATTCATTTATTTGAAGCTCTATTAAACACATCTAACCTTATTCATTTCACACTCTATTAAACACATCTAACCTTATTAATTTCAGACTCTATTAAACACATCTAGCCTTATGCATTTCACACTCTATTAAACAAATCTAACATTATTAATTTCAGACTCTATTAAACCCATCTAACCTTATTCATTTCACACTATTAAATACATCTAGCCTTTTTCATTTCAAGCTCTATTAAACACATCTAACCTTATTAATTTCAAGCTCTATTAAATACATCTAACCTTATTAATTTCAAGCTCTATTAAACACATCTAACCTTATTCATTTCAAGCTCTATTAAATACATCTAACCTTATTCATTTCAAGCTCTATTAAACAAATCTAACCTTATTCATGTCAGACTCTATTAAACACATCTAGCCTTATTCATTTCAAGCTCTATTAAACACATCTAACCTTATTCATTTCAAGCTCTATTAAACACATCTAACCTTATTCATTTCAAGCTCTATTAAACACATCTAACCTTATTCATTTCAGACTCTATTAAACACATCTAACCTTATTCATTTATTTCAAGCTCTATTAAACACATCTAACCTTATTCATGTCAGACTCTATTAAACACATCTAACCTTATTCATTTATTTCAAGCTCTATTAAACACATCTAACCTTATTCATTTCAAGCTCTATTAAACACATCTAACCTTATTCATTTCAAGCTCTATTAAACACATCTAACCTTATTCATTTCAGACTCTATTAAACACATCTAACCTTATTCATTTATTTCAAGCTCTATTAAACCTATCTAACCTTATAATAATAATAATAATAACAATTCATTTATTTTATATAGCGCTTTTCAGAACCCAAAGACGCTTAACAGTAAACAAAAGACAAGCAACAGAAACAGGCAACAGATACAGGTAACAGGTACAAATAACAGTGGCGATTCAGGGCAAGGTTGTATGGAGAAGCAGAGGAGAGGAAGAGAACAGGAGGGAGGGGCAGGGGGGGAAGGGGGAAGGAGGGGGAGGCGGAGGGTGGTGGTTAGGAGGAGGTGGTCAGGGGTAGGGGAGGTTGTAGGCTTGGGAGAACAGGTAGGTTTTAAGTTGGGTTTTGAAAGTAGGGAGTGAGGGAGAGTCTCGGATGGTCTGGGGGAGGGAGTTCCAAAGTTGGGGTGCGGCGCGGGAGAAAGCACGGTCACCAAAGGTTTTGGGTCTGGATGGGGGGATGATGAGGGTGGCAGTAGAAGAGGATCGGAGTGTACGGGAGGGGCGATGGGTTATTAATTTCACACTCTATTAAACACATCTAGCCTTATTCATTTCAAACTCTATTAAACACATCTAACCTTATTCATTTCAAGCTCTATTAAACACATCTAACCTTATTCATTTCAAGCTCTAAACACATCTAACCTTGTTCATTTCAAGCTCTATTAAACACATCTAACCTTATTAATTTCAAGCTCTATTAAACACATCTAACCTTATTCATTTCACACTATTAAACACATCTAACCTTATTAATTTCAAGCTCTATTAAACACATCTAACTTTATTCATTTCAAGCTCTATTAAACACATCTAACCTTATTCATTTCAAGCTCTATTCAACACATCTAACTTTATTCATTTCAAGCTCTATTAAACACATCTAACCTTATTCATTTCAGACTCTATTAAATACATCTAACCTTATTAATTTCACACTCTATTAAACGCATCTTACCTTATTCATTTCACACTCTATTAAACACATCTAACCTTATTCATTTCAAGCTCTATTAAACACATCTAACCTTATTCATTTCAGACTCTATTAAACACATCTAACCTTATTAATGTCAGACTATTAAACACATCTAACCGTCTCCATTTATTTCAAGCTCTATTAAACACATCTAACCTTCTCCATTTATTTCAAGCTCTATTAAACACATCTAACCTTATTCCTTTCAAGCTCTAATAAACACATCTAACCTTATTCATTTCAAGCTCTAATAAACACATCTAACCTTATTCATTTCAAGCTCTAATAAACACATCTAACCTTATTCATTTCAAGCTCTAATAAACACATCTAACCTTATTCATTTCAAGCTCTATTAAACACATCTAGCCTTATTCATTTCAAGCTCTATTAAACACATCTAACCTTATTCATTTCAAGCTCTATTAAACACATCTAACCTTATTCATTTCAGACTCTATTAAACACATCTAACCTTATTCATTTCAAGCTCTATTAAACACATCTAACCTTATTCATTTCAGACTCTATTAAACACATCTAACCTTATTCATTTCAGACTCTATTAAACACATCTAACCTTATTCATTTCAGACTATTAAACACATCTAACCTTATTCATTTCAAGCTCTATTAAACACATCTAACTAGGGATGCACGATAATTATTGGACCGATAAATTATCGGCCGATATGGCCATTTTGCGTTATTATTTATTATTCCGATAATGGCCTTTTTCCGATAAATTATCCGATAATAATCCTGTTTATTTTTTGCCTCGGAAGCGGAGCTTTTTGTTGTCGCACATTTGTGACATCACAGCTGCGACGCAAACATGGCTGCTGCCAGTGTGTTGCTGTTTTTCAGTTTCAGAATGATCAGAAAGCTACTGTAATTTGCAATCCATGTCCCACACAGGTTCAGAGAGGAGGGGAAACCTCTAAGCTGGCATTACGTTAAGCCAAAGCTGGCGATGATGCAGCGGATATGTTTGTTGTTTGTGTTAGCGAGTTTTGTTAGCATTAGCTCAGTCGTAGCGGGCCTACCCTGCAGGCTCGTCCGCTTAGCAAACTGTGACATTTACAGTCTGTGGCTTGTGATCAAACAGCCCCACAAAAGCACTTAATACACAGAGCTTGCGTAAACTTATAGAAACTAATGGAAACCCCTTTACCCGAAATGAAACATCCAGAGATTGTGTATTTAACTCCAAAAAACCACTCGCTAACGTTAAGCTAACCGCGCTAGTTAGCGTTAGCTACGCACATTAGGCTACATAAAAAGCATCAGTCAGTCAACATTACATAGTGCCTTTTATTTAATGTGGTGGCAGCATTTTTCAGTAAAAAGTGAAACGACACAGATGGTTTATAGGCCTGCCCATGGACTGTATATATGCCTGCCCCATTCATTGGGCCCAGGCTACAATTCACTGAGAACTGGAACCAATGCAAAATTTGAACAGATCAGTTTGACAATAAGAGTCTAAATTACTATGCCTTTTGTCATTGTGTTTTATCTGCAGACTAAGCAGCTTGGCTTTCCCTTCTATAAAAGCCTTTATTTTTGTATTGACTATAATTGAGTGATACACTTTATTAAAACAATCATATTATATCAGAAGTTTTCTTTGTTTTGCGTTCACAGTGATGTTAGTTAGATTTGGTTAGGTCAGAGCTATGCTCACTACATCCATACATCTACCCTGACCCTTTTTTAACCCCAGGTGTGCATAAAATACAGGTTAAAAACTAAAAAAAAAATGTACATCTATTTTTATTATAATAATTATCGGTTATATCGTATCGGTTATCGGCCAAGAAGAATATATTTATCGTTATCGTATCGGCTCTAAAAATCCATATTGTGCATCCCTACATCTAACCTTATTCATTTCAAGCTCTATTAAACACATCTAACCTTATTCATTTCAAGTTTCTTGATGATCTACAAAGGTACAAAAAATACAATTTATGGATTACCAGGTGCCACTCTTTAACTCTGCAAGCATAACGTTAGGCTATATACTCCACGGAGCAGTTAGTAAGTGAATACAATTTCATTCAATTCTAGAAGTAAGTCACCTTAAAGCTAATATCCCATTCGTCTGTTTAAACACCATGGCGGCAGTCGAAAAATGTTGCTCCTTATTTAGCATTATTTACTTTGAACTGTGTAGCGCTATTTACTCTAGGCTGTAGGGCAGGGGTGGGCAATTATTTTTCATGGGGGGCCACATGAGAAACCCAGATTGTTGCCGGGGGCCGAACAAATATTGTCATGCCGTAACCCAGGAACTTTGATGATAGAGGGCTACAAAAAAATGTCCTCGCTACCAGAGGGCCAGATTTTGCTGAGCGTTGGGGGCCGAATGGCGCCGGCGCAAATTTTTTGGGGGCATTTGAAGTCAGGTTTAGAGGAATACCTAATTTTAAATTAACAGTTGTGATGTCATTATTCAGTCTTAAACACCAATATTTGATCATTTTCTCATTCACTCCTATGTCATTAACTTTTTTGACCACCTGCCAATATGGCTGCTATATTTTAAAGTTACCAGCCAATTAGAATTTCCACTAGCCAAAATGTTTTTCTTTAAATAAACCAGAATATGAGTGTTAATTTAAGCATAAGTATCAGTAAGTGGCCCGGGATTCTCAAAGCCTGTGTTGAGGGTCACACGAACAAAAATGCACTCTTGAAGCTAAATAAATCCAAAACTAACAAGTTAATTATTTCCATTTTTACTTCAATGTAGAACAGTCATTTCTTACACATTAGATTACTTTTAGCCTTTTAGTCATAAAGATTACTGAAAGATATTCCATACCAGACTGAAATGTTATAACAGAAGTGGAGTATTGCCCAGAATAACATGAACATTTGGACACTTATTCAGCGGGTACCTTGCATGTTGCATCCAGTTGCAATTCCAGCGCGGGCCACACAGGGGGCGCTCGCGGGCCGCATGTGGCCCGCGGGCCGCCTTTTGCCCAGGTCTGCTATAGGGTATGTTTTGTGATTGACAAAATTGGCCCTTCTGGCCAGTGGGCTGGAAAGTTAATTTTCAAAGTTTTGTGCAAATCCGTTCATACTTTTTTTAGATATAAATATAAAGAGACACAGACAAACGGGGGTGAAAACGTAACCTGACCAACTCTGCTTGCGGAGGTAATTATACGAAACTGGGACCCTTATTTTACTTTTGTGGATCCATATTTGGGACACATTGAACGTTGAACTGTAAATATGCAGTATAACACCTTTTCCTAATTATTATACCTCTAAATCCAGCCCATTTCACCTTTTCGTTCAGCGAACACTGCAAAGAATAGCACAATGACTTGGACACGCCTCTAAATGCACTAATTGGCCAGCACCACCACTGCGGCGAAATTAGCCAAATATGGGCTAACATACAGGCTTCTATATCTTTGTTGTGACTTATCTCTGTGCTTCCAGCTCAAGACGCTGCAGTGTCGTCCCTCAGAGACAGAGTGAGCGAAAACGAGAGGGAGGTGGAGGAGCAGAGGAAGGAGACAGCAGCTCTCAGATCCCAGCTGAACGCCTCCAACAATGAGCTGCAGAAGAAGAAGTTGGAGGATCTGGAGAGGAAAAACGCAGGTGGGACGCGGGGATGATGTCACACAGCGAGTACTTACTTACACCTAGTACTGTGTGCAGTACTGCTACTGAAAAACGACTGCATTAACTGGCTTGATAAACTATTATAACATAGTTTATCTCAATACCCATACATTATTTTGTTGTTTTTTTATCTTAATAGAAATCTCACACGCTCGATTTCTAGGGTGGAGACTGGAGAAACTACCTTTCCCCCTTAACTCACCCTTCTTCTGTCCTCTTCTCCCTACTTCTTCTTTTTCTAATGGCTTTCCGGCAGACTGGATGCCTTGCGGCACATTGCTGCCTCTCACAGATAAGATGTTCTGACTCTAGACCTGATTCTTCTTCTTCTTTCAAGTTTCCAGTTTCTCACACCTTCTCAATCGTGGCTGTTGCACCTTGTCTCATGTTCCTCCGCTCCTCATCCCCCCTGAGCGCCTTCATCTTCATGAAGGGGTCCTCCGTATAAAGATGTCAGCCCAGGGGCGGAAGCCATCGTCTGGTTCCTAACTCTCGGTCTTCCTCGAGTACACTGTGTCTCAAATTGAAGGCTTCTTCTTCTTCTTCTTCTTCTTGTGGCTTTCCGGCAGACTGGATGCCTTGCGGCACATTGCTGCCTCTCACAGTTAGAGAATAATTCTCCCTCTTCTTACCCAGACACAATTGTCTGAGTTTGCTTAAATGCATCCCTCAGTATTTCATCTACCTTTGCTTCAGATACATCCACCTCTAGTAACCTCTTAACAGCGTCAACACCGATCCCATTCCTCTTCATCTTCCCACTCAAACCAGCAGCAGTTATTTTTACTTTACAATATTGTATTTTCAATTTTCAGAACAAAGGCAAAACAAACACGGACACAAAAAACAAAAAACACACCAACATTACAATATGGTGCTACCAGCCGCATAAGGTGCTTAAATGCTTGTAAGAAATGCTGTACATAAAATCCCGTGCAAGGAGTCCATGAGAAATCAGCTGGGCCAGTTATTCGTCAGTTCTAATCTTGTCAAAGTAGGCCAGGAACGGGTCCCAAATAGCCGAGAACTTCCTAAGTGAGTTGGTCCTCAGCAACCTGAGTCTCTCCATACGAACAACCGAAATCAACTAGGGGTCGGATTAGTGAGATTTTCGTTGTCGGGTTAACGAGCTGTCGGACTAATGAGATGTCTGTCCAATGCGTCATTTTTCGGACTCGTGAGGTGTCGGACTCGTGAGGTGTGGGACTCGTGAGGTGTCGGACTCGTGAGGTGTCGGACTCGTGAGGTGTGGGACTCGTGAGGTGTCGGACTTGTGAGGTGTGGGACTCGTGAGGTGTGGGACTCGTGAGGTGTCGGACTCGTGAGGTGTGGGACTCGTGAGGTGTCGGACTCGTGAGGTGTCGGACTCGTGAGGTGTGGGACTCGTGAGGTGTCGGACTCGTGAGGTGTGGGACTCATGGGGTGTCGGACTAGTGCCGACCCTGTCTGTAGTGGTGTGTGACAGTACTGAGGCGTGATTAAGCGGGCTGCCTGTGAAGCTCACAAGCTGCAACCATTGACTGTATATGAATGGACAGGATATGAGTGACTGTAGCGGGTCCGTGTGACAACGCGTTGAGCCTGGAGAAAAGAGCTCGTTGCACCACTTTGAGGCACCAGGCTGGAAATGTTGATTGATTGATTGAATTTCTTTGTCAAATTAAAAAATGAAATACACCAACAAGCATACAGTATAAAATAATTCATCAGGATATGACAATAAAGTCATTAAACTTATTTCCATTGTGGTCGTGAGGTCTCGGCTGGAAGGCAAACAGAAAAGGGAATGACGCTATCTGTATCCCATTTTACAATAATTTACATGAGAAAACATGAATATAGAACAATCAAGAATAAAACAAGGCTAGGTCGAAACCTAGCATATGGCCGGTGTGGTAAAGCATGCACATATCATGTTTCTCATAGGATGATTGCAGAATTGGATGTTATCTGGAGGGGAAAATGTAGCCTAAAAAAAGGAAGTTTAACATTAGGCTACTTGTCTTGTGTTAAATGAACCTGCCGTTCATCAATTATAAACGTCATGCAGCTCTTTATTTTCTGTGGAGCAGTGCTGTAGTGGTCACGGGTCAGAAAAATGGATAAACTAATTTCTGAGGCAGTTTTCTCACATCGTGCTGTTATCTAAAAAAAGGTGGATAAATAAACTTCAGTCGCCCATATAGGCTACGAGACTATGAGGCTAGAACAACTGAAACTGAATCATATATCCCTAATATAATTAAATTCTTATCAGCATCATCAGCATCATTGTTTATTTTGTGGTTTTCTGGCACGTTGGACTTACCCTGCTAGCCGGGCACAAGGAGCAGACAGAAAGTAAATGCTGGAAGAACGCTGGTCCGCCCGCAATATGCAATTATGCAGATTGAAAACAACGTTAGCTCAGCAGCTGGAGCTAGGGTTGCCAACTTCTTGAAATGGAAATAAGGAACGGTCCGGGGGGCAGTCAGTAGTGTGGACTTATTAACAATCACATAACTGCAATTGCTTCAACTTCAACCATTTACCCATTATTATTAAGACAAGCAAACCTGAATTTGATCCGTTTTTGCATTTTTGCATCTAGCCTATTCCTAGATTATCAGAATCAGAATCAGAATCACTTTTCAAAATTCAAGAATTTTATTTGGGCGTCACAAAACGGAAGTTTCTTATTCTTAATAGGCTAAAACAGCTGTATTTAAAAAACAAACAATAAATAGTAGTAGTGCAAACGGTATTTTGATATAGCCTACCGGGTAATGCAACTTTGCATACTCATTCAATTTTCTTTTAACAGTGCAAACAGTAACGTTACATATTCTTTTGAATAGAACAAACCTGGTATTATGAAAGATTAAATCATTAGTGCAAAAACATTTTAGATTTCAGATTAAATCTTCTGAACACAACAAAATGGCATGTTACTATGTATAGATACAATGTAGGCTATAGCTTACTCAATGTGCTGTCGTCAGTTTAGTTGAATCTAGCAACGCTGACGGTGCTTCTCATCGTGACTCACAACAATCAATGAGAAGCGCATTCTAGGGTAGTTGGACGTAACATGACACCACACAGGCTGAGGAGCAGACCAGCTGCATTTCTCACTCAATACAAATAGCCTGTCACTCTTTGCACTGCATTGTTTCTTCAATACGGGACAAAGCGTGTCCCGTATCAGTTCAATACGGAACACGTCTTTTTGTTTACAAATACGGGACAATTCCGTATTTTAAGGGACGGTTGGCAACCCTAGCTGGAGCTAGCTTGATAGCTACCAGCTAACAAGTTAACACGCTGGTCCGCCCGCAATATGCAATGAATTAAGCAGATTGAAAACAACGTTAGCTCAGCTGTGGGACGCCAGCGCTGCCTTGGCACAACTTTCTCTAACGCTCCCAACTTTCTCTATACACGCTCTGTCGTCATTGCAAACAACTGGAAAACTGAAGAAGCTGGAGCTGTGGAAAAGAAGCTCAGTGGACACACTCAGTGGACACACTTACCGTGGCAACAACTTGAATGCGGAGTACAGCGCCGTACAGCGGTGACCAGTGGGACGACCAGACCAGGATGGGCCCCAGGTCGGTCCCCAGGTCGGGCACGCAAATTGTATGGACGAGTGGAGATGACAGGCCGCCGTGGCGCATGCGCACACACCGGCCAAAAAGAGATACAAACCAAGAAAAGTTCAAAAACCAGTCATTGAAAGGTTTATGTTTTATGGAGCTTTCTTCCTGAAGGGAGATTGTTGCTTTTCTCTGCTTGCTGGTTTTGTGGGACAATAACCCTGGCTTCTGGACAACTTTAGGAGTGAAGTAGCTTAATGAGGTCTATCGCATGGCGGTGAAAACACGGATTGACGTCATATGACGTTAATTCCGGGAAATGAGTTAAATGTTTGTTGTGATTTTGTCTCTGTGCTTCCAGCTCAAGACTCTGCAGTGACGTCCCTCATAGGCAGAGTGAGCGACACAGAGAGGGAGGTGAAGAAGCAGAACTATGACACAGGAGCTCTCAGAGATGATCTGAGCGCCTCCAAGGCCGACCTGCAGCTGCAGAAGAAAAAGGTGGAGGATCTGGAGAACAAAGGTGGGACACCCCGGGGAGCCGCACAACAGGGCTGTAGTCAAAACTGCATTGGTCAAGTTCGAGTCGAGACCGAGACCACAAAACTACCAGTCCAAATCAAGACCAATACCAGAGCAATGTGTTATCCAAGGCTACCATTGTATTTGACTAAAATAGCATATTTTTGGTTTATTACCTAATATAGAAAACAAGTCTTTTTTTATGGGGCGTTACTGGGTTTTTATTCTGTGATGGACAAAGCTGGAGCAGTTTATCACCATTTGTGACTTGTGTGTCACTATCATGTAAAAAATTAATTTAAAGTTTAATCCTATAAAGCTAAATCAATCACGTTAGAAATAGACAGAATACAGGAAGCTAGGCCTTTTACATTCAAAATAAAAGCAGCAATATATAACTGGGTAAGTAAAAATAAAACAGGACTGTCGATTCACTACGGGTTAAGATTAACTTTTAGTTGTCTGCTTTCTATGTGTTCTGTGTATTTGATCACACACAAAAACAACTTTGCAACATGCATCAATAAGGCTATAAGTTTATTTAATTGCCATTATTGTGAAGACTGTAACCAGAAGTTTCAGTTTTATTCTGGCTCACTTGACGCGGCTCTGAGTTTTTTGCAGCTTCAGTCTGCACGCAAATCGTTATCACAAACGCTGTCTATAAACGCGAAATCAAAGGCAAGAATGCAATGACAGTTTCCTGTTTTATGCAGAGACCGTTGTTGTGTAAACATGGCCTACTGTAAGCTTACACGTCTCGTTCAAACAGCCAGTAAGATCATACTATGATCAAATTCTGTGTCTCTATCGTGTGGAAAATTCATTTAAAGTTTAATCCTATAAAGCTAAGTAGACAGAATACAGGAAGCTAGGCCTTTTTATCTTAAAAATAAAAGCAGCAATATATAACTGGGTAAGTAAAAGAGAAACAGGACCGTCCATTCACTACGGGTTAAGATTAACTTTTAGTTGTTTGTGTTCTGTGTATTTGGGATCACACAAAAACAACTTTGCAACATGCATCAATAAGGCTATTAGTTTATTTAATTGCCATTATTGTGAAGGCTGTAACCAGAAGTTTCAGTTTTATTCTGGCTCACTTGATTGATTGATTGAAAACCTTTATTTATCCCCGTGGGGAGATTCAGGTGTCTAAAACAGCGACAGGGACAGAGGTTAAAAGTACAGAGGTCAAGATATAAATAAAAAGCATAAAACAATAAAACCAACAAGAGCAATAAAATTCAATTGACGCAATTGATGCTGTTCTGAGTTTTTTGCAACTTCAATCTGCACGCAAATCATTATCACAAACGCGAAAATCAAAGGCAAGAATGCAATGACAGTTTCCCGTTTTATGCAGAGATTGTTGTTGTGTAAACCAGGCCTAAGCTTGCACGTCTCATTCAAACAGCCAGGAAGATCATCCCATAATCAAATTGCCTGACAGGGATTGACATCATATCACGTTAATGGCAGGAAATTAGTTAAACGTTTGTTGTGATTTGTCTCTGTGCTTCCAGCTCAAGACTCTGCAGTGACGTCCCTCATAGGCAGAGTGAACGACACAGAGAAGGAGGTGAAGAAGCAGAACGACGATCTGAGCGCCTCCAAGGCCGAGCTGCAGCTGCAGAAGAAGAAGGTGGAAGATCTGGAGACGGAGAACAAAGGTGGGACACCCCGGGGAGCCGCATATCAGGGCTGTAGTCAAAACCGCTTTGGTCAAGTTCAAGTCGAAACCGAGACCGCAAAATTACCAGTCCAAATCAAGACCAATACCAGAGCAATGTGTTATCCAAGCTACCATTGTATTTATTGACTAAAATAGCACATTCTCTGTTTATTACATTACATTACATTAGATCATTTAGCAGACACTTTTGTCCAAAGCGACTTACAATATCACATTTTGTCACAGTACAGAAAGCAAATATGCAACACAATCCATGACAGCTAAGACATTTTGATGGGTTAGAGTAGCACTTTGTAGAAAGTAGTTTTTTTTAGTTTATTACCTAATATAGAAAACAGGTATTTTTTATGGGGCTTTACTGGGTTTTTATTCTGTGATGGACAAAGCTGGAGTAGTTTATCACCATTCGTGACTTCTGTGTCACTATTGTGTGGAAAATTCATTTAAAGTTTAATCCTATAAAGCTAAATATATCCATTAGAAGTAGACAGAATACAGGAAGCTAGGCCTTTTTATCTTAAAAATAAAAGCAGCAATATAACTGGGTAAGTAAAAAAGAAACAGGACCGTTGATTCACTACGGGTTAAGATTAACTTTTAGTTGTATGTTTTCTATGTGTTCTGTGTATTTGGGATCACACAAAAAAACAACTTTGCAACATGCATCAATAAGGCTATTAGTTTGTTTAATTGCCATTATTGTGAAGGCTGTAACCAGAAGTTTCAGTTTTATTCTGGCTCACTTGATGCTGTTCTGAGTTTTTTTAAACTTCAGTCTGCACGCAAATCATTATCACAAACGCAAAATCAAAGGCAAGAATGCAATGACAGTTTCCTGTTTTATGCAGAGATTGTTGTTGTGTAAACCAGGCCTAAGCTTGCACGTCTCGTTCAAACAGCCAGGAAGATCATCCCATAATCAAATTGCCTGACAGGGATTGACATCATATGATGTTAATGGTCAAGGCCGGATTAACCATAGGGCAACCTGGGCAGGTGCCCAGGGGCCCTCGGTGTGAAGGGGCCCTAAAAAAAAAGAAAAAGAAAAAATTGGGCTCATGTTGGGCTCCACAGAACTATGACACAAATCTAAGACCAATCAGGACAAAATAAAATTTGTTTCCAAGAAGATTAAGTCTGATGATTTAGTCTCATTGGATGCCTGTGGGCAAGTGGTGACCAGGGGCGCGGGAAGTGGGGGTGCTTGTGGTGCTGCGGCACCCTCTGCTGTTTTGTATTGGAAATGTAATGTCAATTAAAAAAATATATATATATATGATTAAAATGTGTTTTATATGATTAAAATTTGTTTTATATGTTTTATACTGCGATATTTAGGGTTTAGTTGAAGACTATGAGCAAAGCATGTTATTCTTTAGGTTTGGTTTATAATAATAAGATAATAAAATATAAGACTAAATAATTTCAGTGTTTCTGCCTCTGTTGCTGGTGTCTGTTGTAGTGTAAAACGACCTAAAGGTGGTGACATGAAAGTGAGTGCACAGAGGGAAAGAGAGATAGAGAGAGAGCGAGAGACAGAGAGGGAGAGAGAGAGACGAGACATGAGAGCGGGGGAGGGAGAGAGAGCCACGGCTGGCACCCAGCTGCTTGTTAACTTAACTTAACGACACTACTGCAGCCTGAGAGACTCGTGAGTAGGCTACTCCCAGTAAAAAAAAAAATAACAATACCAATAGCGTGCAAATATAGGCTACTTAACTCATTGAGTGCCAATGACGACAGTTGTCGTCAAATCGAATACTAACGTAGAGTGCCAAAGACGACGATTGTCGTCAATTGCCTTTTTTGACGGTGGGACGTGGATCAAAGCCTTATGTATGTCCTGTACAAATATTGTAGCTATTGAAGCTGTATAACCTATTTTACGGACTCATCAGGTGGCGACAGTGCTCTCCAGATTAGAGAAATGTCCGAAATATAGCCTGAAAAAGCCCCCTGATCAAAGAGAAAGCGCTCATGCTGCAGCCCAGAGCCATGTAGATTGCTCTGGCTGCAACTGACGGTGCCTGGCAACAGCAGTCAATCCGCGCACACAACTGAGCTCCTCTGCCTCTGTCTGTCTGCATAGTTTCTTCACACGATTAGCCGCCAGAAAGGCAGCACCCGACGCCAAAGTGCCAACCCTTTCCCTGCAGTCCGGCTTGGCATTTCCTTGTCGCGCTGCCTGGGAGGCGGCGCACAAAAAGCACTCCGAAAATAGACGCTGGGTGCGTGAGGCTGTGTGTTACTAGTGTGGGGAGGAGTTTGTAGCTGAGGGGGGGAGAGGGGGGTGGGGCACCCAGGGCAGCACACAACTACACCACGTCACTACATCAGAAAATATTAGCTAGAGTCAGTGAATGTGCTTGAAATGCTGCATTTCACAAAAGGCTGAATATCTCAGCTTCTAGATAGAAATGCCTGTATTTGCTGTTTTTGACCTATCTTCTCCGGCTGATAACTAAAGAACGGAAAATGGTATCAATAAACTTTTTTTTGCTGATGATACAATAGAGTATCCTTGTTCTTTTTGCGTGTTCGGTGTTTACATAGTAATATCACACAATATTCTGTGGGCCTCGAGAAATCACTGAAAACGCTCTGAAACTCTGGCACTGGGAGCGTCCGTTCTCCAAAAGTGGCTGGCACTCAATGAGTTAACCATAAAATAGGATACCAATATTAATGCAACAGTATCTTCTTTGTACAAAGCTTACCAATGTTGTTTTAGCACAATTGAAGACCACCTCAAATATTTCTCAACAGCATCCTGTCTTTGAGATGTCATTTTCAGATATTTCTCTACACTGCTGTTACAAAGGACATTTATAAATTCCATAAGCTGCTCTTATTCTTAATGTTTTGTTCAAATGAACCAGTAATGTAGCCTACTACAGTTACAGTATGGTTCTACTTCAGTATAAGCTATTAGTACATTGTTCTACTAGAAAAGATTGACTAACTTTAATGCTATGGTTGGAAGGCACAAACATGCCATGCATTTGATATCTGAACAGAAGCCATGAATCCCATATCAGCAACCTGTCTGTTCTGTTTTATTGTAGCCTACACACTTTAGTCACATGTGTTGCTTACTGTAGGCTATTTACATAGCCTGGGAGTTGGGACAGTAGACCCTTATTATGGGGTCTTTTTTGTCGAAAAGGCAGGGTTAACACAGGTGCAAGCAAAACACTAATGAGGGCTTCAAACTTCCATGATTGGAATTTGGAAACCCGCATTAGTGTTTTGCTTGCACCTGTGTTTATTAGACAATTATTTTTTCATCATTGTAAAGCCACAGCACAGTGAAGAGGATATTAATGTGAAGATTAGCCTCTTCATTTTGCTCTCAGAGTGCATCAGATTCATGCATTTTACTTTAAAATGTACAAAATTTCTTTGTAGAAACCCCCCAGTCAGACTAATACTTTTATCCTGCTGGTGCTACCTGTTTGCAAAGCCTAGAATCGCCTATGAGTGAGTGAGAAACTGAATCTCAGAAACTGAATAATGACATAATAACAGTATAATACTAATGTTAATTTAAAATGAGATATTCCTCTAAATATGGCTAAAAAACATACAAACATCCAAAAAAGTTAATTTTTGACAGTCCCTTCCTTGCAGCACCCCCTACTTAAAAACAGTTCCAGTGTCCCTGGTGGAGACTGGTCAGCCATTCATTTTTCCATAGACATTTTATAAAATGCTTGTAAAAAAATTGATTTGCTTGGTCAAACAAAGCGATTCAGTTATATTTAGAATCAGCATTTTACTTGGACAATTTTTTTTTTAATCTTGTTTTCCACCTTCTTGTGTCCGAGTGTAATGTTCGGGGGGGGGGGGGGGGGGGGGGGGGGGGGGGGCGATCGGTAGGGGGGCCCCTGGGAGCTTCAGTGCCCCGGGGCCCCTGGGGGTGTTAATCTGGCTCTGTTAATGGTGCGGTCCCCAGCGCGGTCGCCCTCCAGACCTACATAAGCCTATGACATATTTGTAGTTAAGCAAGTCAACGCAAAACCCAGGCTTTTCCACACCTCTGATTTACCTAACGTTAACCCTACACCCCTGAAATACACGTTACCAAACGTTATTTTAGAAGGCTGGCAACGCTAGGCTGTCATCAAAGTAAAACGTCACCATGTCTGTACATAATGCTTGCAGTTGCACTCAGAGCATGTGTGTGTGTGACAAATTAGACCTACAGTACCTGTGTTCCTTGAAAATATGGTGGTTCAAAATAAAGTGGCTAAATGCAACCTTTTTCTTCTCATTTTTTTATTAAGGGTAATTCAAATTATCAATAATTATCGATATAGACTGATATGAAAGATATTATATCGATATACTTTTTAACTATATCGCCCAGCCCTACTCATGATATAATATACAGTCTCTAGAAGCGTATGATTCAACTTTTCCAATGTTCTAGAGTAAAAAAGCAAACAAACTGAAAAAAGAAAAGAAACAAAGAAACAAAAATCGCAATAAATCGTAATATCGAATCGCAATAATCGTAGAATCGCAATACTTAAGAATCGCAATATAAATCGAATCGACACCCAAGAATCATGATAGTATCGAATCGGGAGATAAGTGAATCGCCACAGCCCTAGTGACTTGTGTGTCACTATCATGTAAAAAAATTAATTTCAAGTTTAATCCTATAAAGCTAAATCAATCACGTTAGAAATAGACAGAATACAGGAAGCTAGGCCTTTTACCTTCAAAATAAAAGCAGCGATATATACATTACATTACATTACATTACGTCATTTGGCAGACGGTTTTATCCAAAGCGACTTACAATATCACATTTTTGTCAGCAATAGAGCAATCAACTATGCAACACAGTCTATGACAACTACAACTTTTGAAGGAACAGTGGTACAAGTTTAGTTTAGGTTAGTAGTTTTTTAAGAGAGAAAGAAGTTAGATATATAACTGGGTAAGTAAAAAAACAGGACCATCGATTCACTACGGGTTAGATTAACCTTTAGTTGTCTGCTTTCTATGTGTTCTGTGTATTTGATCACACACAAAAACAACTTTGCAACATGCATCAATAAGGCTATTAGTTGATTTAATTGCCATTATTGTGAAGGCTGTAACCAGAAGTTTCAGTTTTATTCTGGCTCACTTGACGCGGCTCTGAGTTTTTTGCAGCTTCAGTCTGCACGCAAATCGTTATCACAAACGCTGTCTTTAAATGTGAAATCAAAGGCAAGAATGCAACGACAGTTTCCTGTTTTATGCAGAGACCGTTGTTGTGTAAACATGGCCTACTGTAAGCTTACATGTCTCGTTCAAACAGCCAGTAAGATCATCCTATGATCAAATTGCCTGACATCATATGACGTTAATGGCGGGGAATGAGTTAAACGTTTGTTGTGATTTTGTCTCTGTGCTTCCAGCTCAAGACTCTGCAGTGACGTCCCTCATAGGCAGAGTGAACGACACAGAGAGGGAGGTGAAGAAGCAGAACGACGATCTGAGCGCCTCCATGGCCGAGCTGCAGCTGCAGAAGAAGAAGGTGGAGGATCTGGAGACGGAGAACAAAGGTGGGACACCCCGGGGAGCCGCATATCAGGGCTGTAGTCAAGACCGCTTTGGTCGAGGTCGAGTCGAGACCGAGACCACAAAATTACCAGTCCAAATCAACACCAATACCAGAGCAATGTGTTATCCAAGGCTACCATTGTATTTATTGACTAAAATAGCACATTTTCTGTTTATTACATTACATTACGTCATTTAGCAGACGCTTTGTCCAAAGTGACTTACAATATCACATTTTGTCACAGTACAGAAAGCAAATATGCAACACAATCCATGACAGCTAAGACATTTTGATGGATTAGAGTAGCACTTTGTAGAAAGTATTTTTTTTAGTTATATAAAAATATATAGTATAATATAGAAAACAGGTATTTTTTATGGGCCTTTACTGGGTTTTTATTCTGTAATGGACAAATCTGGAGTAGTTTCTGGAGTAGTTTATCACCATTAGTGACTTCTGTGTCTCTATCGTGTGGAAAATTAATTTAAAGTTTAATCCTATAAAGCTAAATATATCCATTAGAAGTAGACAGAATACAGGAAGCTAGGCCTTTTTATCTTAAAAAAAAAGCAGCAATATATAACTGGGTAAGTAAAAAAGAAACAGGACCGTTGATTCACTATGGGTTAAGATTAACTTTTAGTTGTATGTTTTCTATGTGTTCTGTGTATTTGGGATCACACAAAAAAAAAACTTTGCAACATGCATCAATAAGGCTATTAGTTTATTTAATTGCCATTATTGTGAAGGCTGTAACCAGAAGTTTCAGTTTTATTCTGGCTCACTTGACGCTGTTCTGAGTTTTTTTAAATTTCAGTCTGCACGCAAATCATTATCACAAACGCGAAATCAAAGGCAAGAATGCAATGACAGTTTCCCGTTTTATGCAGAGATTGTTGTTGTGTAAACCAGGCCTAAGCTTGCACGTCTCGTTCAAACAGCCAGGAAGATCATCCCATAATCAAATTGCCTGACAGGGATTGCCATCATATCACGTTAATGGCAGGAAATGAGTTAAACGTTTGTGGTTTTGTCTCTGTGCTTCCAGCTCAAGACTCTGCAGTGACGTCCCTCATAGGCAGAGTGAACGACACAGAGAGGGAGGTGAAGAAGCAGAACAATGACACAGGAGCTCTCAGAGCTGATCTGAGCGCCTCAAAGGCCGAACTGCAGCTGCAGAAGAAAAAGGTGGAGGATCTGGAGAACAAAGGTGGGACACCCCGGGGAGCCACACATCAGGGCTGTAGTCAAAACTGCATAGGTCAAGTTTGAGTCGAGACCGAGACCACAAAATTACCAGTCCAAATCAAGACCAATACCAGAGCAATGTGTTATCCAAGGCTACCATTGTATTTGACTAAAATAGCATATTTTTGGTTTATTACCTAATATAGAAAACAAGTCTTTTTTTATGGGGCGTTACTGGGTTTTTATTCTGTGATGGACAAAGCTGAAGCAGTTTATCACCATTTGCGACTTGTGTGTCACTATCAGTGTTGGGTGTAACTCATTACAAAAGAACATATTACATGTAATATATTACTTTTAGCAGTAACTCAGTAATATAACTTATTACTTATAGGATGTCAGTAATATTATACCAGTTACTTTGTCAAGTAACTCAAGTTACAAATTGAGTTACATTTGATTAAATGAAAGCACAACTTTAAAAAAGATACAATAATTTTCTAATCAAACTGTGTGTTTTTATACAAATAACCACTATAGATGACAATAACAAAGGAAAAGAATAACATTTAGAATTTTGAATTGTTTACACTGATTTCAAGGCGGTTGAAATTATTTTTCGGGATGGTTCCGGGGCGGCAATGTCATTCTGCTGCTGCTGTTGTTTTGGTAAAAGTAATACAAAAGTAGTGTAATAAGTAACGAGTTACTCTACACAGAAAGTAATATTGTAAAGTAACGTATTACTTTCAAATGAAAGTAACTAGTAATATGTAGTATATTACATTTTGAAAGTAACTTGCCCAACACTGGTCACTATCATGTAAAAAAATAATTTAAAGTGTAATCCTATAAAGCTAAATCAATCACATTAGAAATAGACAGAATACAGGAAGCTAGGCCTTTTTACCTTCAAAATAAAAGCAGTAATATATAACTGGGTAAGTAAAAAAAACAGGACCGTTGATTCACTACGGGTTAAGATTAACTTTTAGTTGTCTGCTTTCTATGTGTTCTGTGTATTTGATCACACACAAAAACAACTTTGCAACATGCATCAATAAGGCTATTAGTTTATTTAATTGCCATTATTGTGAAGGCTGTAACCAGAAATTTCAGTTTTATTCTGGCTCACTTGACGCTGCTGAGTTTTTTGAAACTTCAGTCTGTATGCAAATCGTTATCACAAACGCTGTGTATAAACGTGAAATCAAAGGCCAGAATGCAATGACAGTTTCCTGTTTTATGCAGAGACCGTTGTTGTGTAAACATGGCCTACTGTAAGCTTACACGTCTCGTTCAAACAGCCAGTAAGATCATCCTATGATCAAATTGCCTGACGTGATATGACGTTAATGGCAGGAAATGAGTTAAACGTTTGTTGTGATTTTGTCTCTGTGCTTCCAGCTCAAGACTCTGCAGTGACGTCCCTCATAGGCAGAGTGAACGACACAGAGAGGGAGGTGAAGAAGCAGAACGACGATCTGAGCGCCTCCAAGGCCGAGCTGCAGCTGCAGAAGAAGAAGGTGAAAGATCTGGAGATGGAGAACAAAGGTGGGACACCCCGGGGAGCCGCATATCAGGCCTGTAGTCAAGACCGCTTTGGTCGAGGTCGAGTCGAGACCGCAAAACTACCAGTCCAAATCAAGACCAATACCAGAGCAATGTGTTATCAAAGCTACCATTGTATTTATTGACTAAAATTGCATATTTTTTGTTTATTACATTACATTACATTACGTCATTTAGCAGACGCTTTTGTCCAAAACGACTTACAATATCACATTTTGTCACAGAAAGCAACTATGCAACACAATCCATGACAGCTAAGCCATTTGGATGGATTAGAGTAGAACTTTGTAGAAAGTAGTTTTCTTTTTAGTTTATTAGGCTACCTAATAAAACAGGTATTTTTTTATGGCGCTTTACTGGGTTTTTATTCTGTAATGGACACATCTGGAGCAGTTTATCACCATTTGTGACTTCTGTGTCACTATCGTGTGGAAAATTCATTTAAAATTTAATCCTATAAAGCTAAATCAATCCCATTAGAAATAGACAGAATACAGGAAGCTAAGCCTTTTTACCTTCAAAATAAAAGCAGCAATATATAACTGGGTAAGTAAAAAAAAACAAGGACCGTCGATTCACTACGGGTTAAGATTAACTTTTAATTTTCAGTGTTCTGCGTATTTGGAAACACAAAAACAACTTTGCAACCTGCATCAATAAGGCTATTCGCTTATTTAATTGCCATTATTGTGAAGGCTGTAACCAGAAGTTTCAGTTTTATTCTGGCTCACTTGACGCGGCTCTGAGTTTTTTGAAACTTCAGTCTGCACGCAAATCGTTATCACAAACGCTGTCTATAAACGCGAAATCAAAGGCAAGAATGCAATGACAGTTTCCTGTTTTATGCAGAGACCGTTGTTGTGTAAACATGGCCTACTGTAAGCTTACACGTCTCGTTCAAACAGCCAGTAAGATCATCCTATGATCAAATTGCCTGACGTCATATGACGTTAATGGCGGGGAATGAGTTAAACGTTTGTTGTGGTTTTGTCTCTGTGCTTCCAGCCCAAGACTCTGCAGTGACGTCCCTCATAGGCAGAGTGAACAACACAGAGAGGGAGGTGAAGAAGCAGAACGATGATCTGAGCGCCTCCAAGGCCGACCTGCAGCTGCAGAAGAAGAAGGTGGAAGATCTGGAGACGGAGAACAAAGGTGGGACACCCCGGGGAGCCGCACATCAGGGCTGTAGTCAAAATGCCTTGGTGAAGTTCGAGTCGAGACCGAGACCACAAAACTACCAGTCCAAATCTACTTTTAATCTACTTTTAATATAGTTTCTGCTACAATTTTACGTCTGTTCGGGAGGTACTGCAATAAAAAAGGAGAGGGCTTGGAGAAAACAACATTTCTATTGCAGAAGAAGATGTTAGGATGGTCCACAATTGTGGAACTTCCAAACATTGAGACCTAGAAAATATGCAATTCTTATTCCAGACATCATTTGCAGACCTGTGTAGGAGGCGGCAACAACCAAACAAATCTGGGACCCCGTCTTTGAGAAAGGTAGCGTGTTTTGCTCTGAAGTCACGTTTAATCACGCGAGTTTCTGCGAGATCCCAAGTCCTCCGAGGTGACAATCTTCAGCGTAATCGTCAAGTGTGTGGGGTTACGTCTGAACGGTAGCGATTGTGTGTGCGTTCCAAGATTGAAATGTTAAAAAATCTGTGATCTCTGTCGTGAGGTGTGTGGACTCTCAAGATTTTTATAATCTTCAAGATTTTGAAAATCTTTAGGTGTGGGGGAGGCATTATCGACACTTGAATGTAGGTCGTTTTCACCGAAAACGTCCGTCTGTCCCTAGAGAGCTGAAAAACATGCCTTCTTGTGCAGCAGATTGAGTGAAAGATTCACCTGGAGGTCTGGGGGCATGTCTGACGGCAGAAATGTACATGATGTGAGGGTTCACAAAATGGATTACTAATCTAGCTGACAGGAGAAGTGATTTGTGTGCGTTTACCAGCGTCTGGTGAAAAAAAACCTTCAGCTTTGAGTGACTGTCACAAGTCCTTGTGACAGCGCGTTGAACCCGGGGGAAATAGCTCGTTGCACCACTTTGAGGCACCAGGCTGGAAATGTTGATTGATTGATTGAATTTCTTTGACAAATTAAAAAATAAAATACACCAACAAGCATACAGTATAAAATAATTCATCAGGATATGACAATAAAGTCGTTAAACTTATTTCCATTGTGGTCGTGAGGTCTCGGCTGGAAGGCAAACAGAAAAGGGAATGACGCTATCGGTATCCCATTTTACAATAATACACATGAGAAAACATGAATATACAACAATCAAGAATAAAAAAGAGATACAAACCAAGACAAGTTCAAAAACCAGTCATAGAAATGTTTATGTTTTATGGAGCTTTCTTCCTGAAGGGAGATTGTTGCTTTTCTCTGCTTGCTGGTTTTGTGGGACAATAACCCTGGCTTCTGGGCAACTTTAGGAGTGAAGTAGCACTTAATGAGGTGGCCAAGAGCGCCATCTATCGCATGGCGGTGAAAACACATATTGACATCATATGACATTAATGGCGGGAAATGAGTTAAACGTTTGTTGTGGTTTTGTCTCTGTGCTTCCAGCTCAAGACTCTGCAGTGACGTCCCTCATAGGCAGAGTGAACGACACAGAGAGGGAGGTGAAGAAGCAGAACGATGACGCAGGAGCTCTCAGAGCTGATCTGAGCGCCTCCAAGGCCGAACTGCAGCTGCAGAAGAAGAAGGTGGAGAATCTGGAGACGGAGAACAAAGGTGAGACACCCCGGGGAGCCGCATATCAGGGCTGTAGTCAAGATTGCCTTGGTTGAGTTCGAGTCGAGACCGCAAAACTACCAGTCCAAATCAAGACCAATACCAGAGCAATATGTTATCCAAGGCTACCATTGTATTTGACTAAAATAGCATATTTTTGGTTTATTTTGGTCTTTTTTATGGGGCTTTACTGGGTTTTATTCTGTGATGGACAAAGCTGGAGCAGTTTATCATCATTTGTGACTTCTGTGTCACTATCGTGTGAAAAATGAATTTAAAGTTTAATCCTATAAAGCTAATCAATCACGTTAGAAATAGACAGAATACAGGAAGCTAGGCCTTTTTACCTTCAAAATAAAAGCAGCAATATATAACTGGGTAAGTAAAAAAACAGGACCGTCAATTCACTACGGGTTAAGATTAACTTTTAGTTGTCTGTTTTCTGTGTTCTGTGTATTTGGGATCACACAAAAACAACTTTGCAATAAGGCTATTAGTTTATTTAATTGCCATTAATGTGAAGGCTGTAACCAGAAGTTTCAGTTTTATTCTGGCTCACTTGACGCTGCTGAGTTTTTGGCAGCTTCAGTCTGTATGCAAATCGTTATCACAAATGCTGTCTATAAACGCGAAATCAAAGGCAAGAATGCAATGACAGTTTCCTGTTTTATGCAGAGACCGTTGTTGTGTAAACATGGCCTACTGTAAGCTTACACGTCTCGTTCAAACAGCCAGTAAGATCATCCTATGATCAAATTGCCTGACATCATATGACGTTAATGGCGGGGAATGAGTTAAACGTTTGTTGTGGTTTTGTCTCTTTGCTTCCAGCTCAAGACTCTGCAGTGACGTCCCTCATAGGCAGAGTGAACGACACAGAGAGGGAGGTGAAGAAGCAGAACGATGATCTGAGCGCCTCCAAGGCCGAGCTGCAGCTGCAGAAGAAGAAGGTGGAAGATCTGGAGACGGAGAACAAAGGTGGGACACCCCGGGGAGCCACACATCAGGGCTGTAGTCAAAATGCCTTGGTGAAGTTCGAGTCGAGACCGAGACCACAAAACTACCAGTCCAAATCTACTTTTAATCTACTTTTAATATAGTTTCTGCTACAATTTTACGTCTGTTCGGGAGGTACTGCAATAAAAAAGGAGAGGGCTTGGAGAAAACAACATTTCCATTGCAGAAGAAGCTGTTAGGATGGTCCACAATTGTGGAACTTCCAAACGTTGAGACCTGGAAAATATGCAATTCTTATTCCAGACATCATTTGCAGACCTGTGTAGGAGGCGGCAACAACCAAACAAATCTGGGACCCCGTCTTTGAGAAAGGTAGCGTGTTTTGCTCTGAAGTCACGTTTAATCACGCGAGTTTCTGCGAGATCCCAAGTCCTCCGAGGTGACAATCTTCAGCGTAATCGTCAAGTGTGTGGGGTTACGTCTGAACGGTAGCGATTGTGTGTGCGTTTCAAGATTGAAATGTTAAAAAATCTGTGATCTCTGTCGTGAGGTGTGTGGACTCTCAAGATTTTTATAATCTTCAAGATTTTGAAAATCTTTAGGTGTGGGGGAGGCATTATCTTTAGGTGTGGGGGAGGCATTATCGACACTTGAATGTAGGTCGTTTTCACCGAAAACGTCCGTCTGTCCCTAGAGAGCTGAAAAACATGCCTTCTTGTGCAGCAGATTGAGTGAAAGATTCACCTGGAGGTCTGGGGGCATGTCTGACGGCAGAAATGTACATGATGTGAGGGTTCACAAAACGGATTACTAATCTAGCTGACAGGAGAAGTGATTTGTGTGCGTTTACCAGCGTCTGGTGAAAAAAAACCTTCAGCTTTGAGTGACTGTCACAAGTCCTTGTGACAGCGCGTTGAACCCGGGGGAAATAGCTAGTTGCACCACTTTGAGGCACCAGGCTGGAAATGTTGATTGATTGATTGAATTTCTTTGTCAAATTAAAAAATAAAATACACCAACAAGCATACAGTATAAAATAATTCATCAGGATATGACAATAAAGTCGTTAAACTTATTTCCATTGTGGTCGTGAGGTCTCGGCTGGAAGGCAAACAGAAAAGGGAATGACGCTATCGGTTTCCCATTTTACAATAATACACATGAGAAAACATGAATATACAACAATCAAGAATAAAAAAGAGATACAAACCAAGACAAGTTCAAAAACCAGTCATAGAAATGTTTATGTTTTATGGAGCTTTCTTCCTGAAGGGAGATTGTTGCTTTTCTCTGCTTGCTGGTTTTGTGGGACAATAACCCTGGCTTCTGGGCAACTTTAGGAGTGAAGTAGCACTTAATGAGGTGGCCAAGAGCGCCATCTATCGCATGGCGGTGAAAACACATATTGACATCATATGACATTAATGGCGGGAAATGAGTTAAACGTTTGTTGTGGTTTTGTCTCTGTGCTTCCAGCTCAAGACTCTGCAGTGACGTCCCTCATAGGCAGAGTGAGCGACACAGAGAGGGAGGTGAAGAAGCAGAACGATGACGCAGGAGCTCTCAGAGCTGATCTGAGCGCCTCCAAGGCCGAACTGCAGCTGCAGAAGAAGAAGGTGGAGAATCTGGAGACGGAGAACAAAGGTGAGACACCCCGGGGAGCCGCATATCAGGGCTGTAGTCAAGATTGCCTTGGTTGAGTTCGAGTCGAGACCGCAAAACTACCAGTCCAAATCAAGACCAATACCAGAGCAATGTGTTATCCAAGGCTACCATTGTATTTGACTAAAATAGCATATTTTTGGTTTATTTTGGTCTTTTTTATGGGGCTTTACTGGTTTTTATTCTGTGATGGACAAAGCTGGAGCAGTTTATCATCATTTGTGACTTCTGTGTCACTATCGTGTGAAAAATGAATTTAAAGTTTAATCCTATAAAGCTAATCTATCACGTTAGAAATAGACAGAATACAGGAAGCTAGGCCTTTTTACCTTCAAAATAAAAGCAGCAATATATAACTGGGTAAGTAAAAAAACAGGACCGTCAATTCACTACGGGTTAAGATTAACTTCTAGTTGTCTGTTTTCTGTGTTCTGTGTATTTGGGATCACACAAAAACAACTTTGCAATAAGGCTATTAGTTTATTTAATTGCCATTATTGTGAAGGCTGTAACCAGAAGTTTCAGTTTTATTCTGGCTCACTTGACGCTGCTGAGTTTTTTGCAGCTTCAGTCTGTATGGAAATCGTTATCACAAACGCTGTCTTTAAATGTGGAATCAAAGGCAAGAATGCAATGACAGTTTCCTGTTTAATGCAGAGACCGTTGTTGTGTAAACATGGCCTACTGTAAGCTTACACCTCTCGTTCAAACAGCCAGTAAGATCATCCTATGATCAAATTGCCTGACGTCATATGACATTAATGGCGGGGAATGAGTTAAACGTTTGTTGTGATTTGTCTCTGTGCTTCCAGCTCAAGACTCTGCAGTGACGTCCCTCATAGGCAGAGTGAACGACACAGAGAGGGAGGTGAAGAAGCAGAACGACGATCTGAGCGCCTCCAAGGCCGAGCTGCAGCTGCAGAAGAAGAAGGTGGAGGATCTGGAGACGGAGAACAAAGGTGGGACACCCTGGGGGAACCGCACATCAGGGCTGTAGTCAAAATGCCTTGGTGAAGTTCGAGTCGAGACCGAGACCACAAAACTACCAGTCCAAATCTACTTTTAATCTACTTTTAATATAGTTTCTGCTACAATTTTACGTCTGTTCGGGAGCTACCGCAATAAAAAAGGAGAGGGCTTGGAGAAAACAACATTTCCATTGCAGAAGAAGCTGTTAGGATGGTCCACAATTGTGGAACTTCCAAACATTGAGACCTAGAAAATATGCAATTCTTATTCCAGACATCATTTGCAGACCTGTGTAGGAGGCGGCAACAACCAAACAAATCTGGGACCCCGTCTTTGAGAAAGGTAGCGTGTTTTGCTCTGAAGTCACGTTTAATCACGCGAGTTTCTGCGAGATCCCAAGTCCTCCGAGGTGACAATCTTCAGCGTAATCGTCAAGTGTGTGGGGTTACGTCTGAACGGTAGCGATTGTGTGTGCGTTCCAAGATTGAAATGTTAAAAAATCTGTGATCTCTGTCGTGAGGTGTGTGGACTCTCAAGATTTTTATAATCTTCAAGATTTTGAAAATCTTTAGGTGTGGGGGAGGCATTATCGACACTTGAATGTAGGTCGTTTTCACCGAAAACGTCCGTCTGTCCCTAGAGAGCTGAAAAACATGCCTTCTTGTGCAGCAGATTGAGTGAAAGATTCACCTGGAGGTCTGGGGGCATGTCTGACGGCAGAAATGTACATGATGTGAGGGTTCACAAAACGGATTACTAATCTAGCTGACAGGAGAAGTGATTTGTGTGCGTTTACCAGCGTCTGGTGAAAAAAAACCTTCAGCTTTGAGTGACTGTCACAAGTCCTTGTGACAGCGCGTTGAACCCGGGGGAAATAGCTCGTTGCACCACTTTGAGGCACCAGGCTGGAAATGTTGATTGATTGATTGAATTTCTTTGTCAAATTAAAAAATAAAATACACCAACAAGCATACAGTATAAAATAATTCATCAGGATATGACAATAAAGTCGTTAAACTTATTTCCATTGTGGTCGTGAGGTCTTGGCTGGAAGGCAAACAGAAAAGGGAATGACGCTATCGGTTTCCCATTTTACAATAATACACATGAGAAAACATGAATATACAACAATCAAGAATAAAAAAGAGATACAAACCAAGACAAGTTCAAAAAGCAGTCAAAGAAATGTTTATGTTTTATGGAGCTTTTTTCCTGAAGAGAGATTGTTGCTTTTCTCTGCTTGCTGGTTTTGTGGGACAATAACCCTGGCTTCTGGGCAACTTTAGGAGTGAAGTAGCACTTAATGGGCCAAGAGCGCCATCTATCGCATGGCGGTGAAAACACATATTGACATCATATGACATTAATGGTGGGAAATGAGTTAAACGTTTGTTGTGATTTGTCTCTGTGCTTCCAGCTCAAGACTCTGCAGTGACGTCCCTCATAGGCAGAGTGAACGACACAGAGAGGGAGGTGAAGAAGCAGAACGACGATCTGAGCGCCTCCAAGGCCGAGCTGCAGCTGCAGAAGAAGAAGGTGGAAGATCTGGAGACGGAGAACAAAGGTGGGACACCCCGGGGAGCCGCACATCAGGGCTGTAGTCAAGACCACTTTGGTCAAGTTCAAGTCGAAACCGAGACCGCAAAATTACCAGTCCAAATCAAGACCAATACCAGAGCAATGTGTTATCCAAGCTACCATTGTATTTATTGACTAAAATAGCACATTTTCTGTTTATTACATTACATTACATCATTTAGCAGACACTTTTGTCCAAAGCGACTTACAATATCACATTTTGTCACAGTACAGAAAGCAAATATGCAACACAATCCATGACAGCTAAGACATTTTGATGGGTTAGAGTAGCACTTTGTACAAAGTAGTTTTTTTTAGTTTATTACCTAATATAGAAAACAGGTATTTTTTATGGGGCTTAACTGGGTTTTTATTCTGTAATGGACAAATCTGCAGTAGTTTATCACCATTCGTGACTTCTGTGTCACTATCGTGTGGAAAATTAATTTAAAGTTTTATCCTATAAAGCTAAATAAATCCATTTGAAGTAGACAGAATACAGGAAGCTAGGCCTTTTTATCTTAAAAATAAAAGCAGCAATATATAACTGGGTAAGTAAAAAAGAAACAGGACCGTCGATTCACTACGGGTTAAGATTAACTTTTAGTTGTCTGTTTTCTATGTGTATTTGGCTTGCCCGTCTCGTTCAAACAGCCAGTAAGATCATCCTATGATCAAATAGCCTGACGTCATATGACGTTAATGGCGGGGAATGATTTGTCTCTGTGCTTCCAGCTCAAGACTCTGCAGTGACGTCCCTCATAGGCAGAGTGAACGACACAGAGAGGGAGGTGAAGAAGCAGAACGACGATCTGAGCGCCTCCAAGGCCGACCTGCAGCTGCAGAAGAAGAAGGTGGAAGATCTGGAGACGGAGAACAAAGGTGGGACACCCCGGGGAGCCAGACATCAAGGGCTCTATTCCCTCCCTGGCCTTAGGTGCTAAACTGGCGTTAAACGCAAAAAAACACACTTTGCGCCTGCGTGCGTACCTGACTCTAGAAGATAGCATCATGTTTTTACACCTCAAAATCCACTTGACGCTGAAGAGGCGTGTGGCGCAGTGCCAGAATAGGCCAGAATGGGCGTTTCGGCCTTAAATACCAGCCTAAAGCGATCTTCCCAACTGCCGTTAGTGCTTCTCAAAACCAGGCCTTATTCACTGCGCCGGCTCCCCTACCCAATGCCACACAAGACACACATGCTTCTCTCCCAGCATGCATTGAGGCTAATACATTTTGACAAGAGAAAGCAACCAAATCAGCCTAAGTAGGCTAAGTGGTAGATAGAAATAATATTTATGTTAACACAACATGCAATTCTAGAACATTTCAATATTGGACAAAATAAAACATAAAAATCAAAACACAACCCTATGTGAAACATACATGTAATCCAGGGTCGTGTATATATATCCGTCGCAAATACAACGTGGTATAGCCGAGTTACACATGTTGTAACATTAATGTTACAACATGGCGCTACCAGCCGCATCAAGTGCCTATGTGCTTGTAAGAAATGTGCGTTGAATCCCGTGCAAGGGGTCCATGAGAATTCAGCTGAGCAAGTTACTTTTCGCTCTTAACCTCATCTACTGTAAGTAGGCTAGAAATGGATCCCAGATAATTGTAAATTTCCTAAATGAATTGGTCCTCAGGAACCGGAGTCTCTCCATATGTATAACCAAGACCATGGGCTCTATTCTCCCACAGGCCTTCGGCGCTAAAACAGGCCTTAAACGCAAAAAAACGTGCCTTGCACCTGCCTCGGGAAGATATCAATATGGCTTTACGCTGCCAAATGCGCTTTAGGCCGAATGGGCGTGGCGCAGTCCCAGAATGGGCGAGAATGGGCGTGTCGGCCTTAAATATCGGCCTAATGATATCTACCCACCTGGCGTAAATTTAGCGCTTTGCGCTTTTGAAAACCAGGCCTATTCAGTGCGCCAGTTGCGAAGAGCGCTCTTCTGCCTCTCCCCTGTCACCCTTCTCTGTCTCTCTCTGACTCCCTCGCTTAGACAGACACAACACACTTCCCATAGGAAAAAGAAGTTGCAAGTTCACTGCCTGGCATCTCCCAGCATGCATTGTGCTGCTCCATTTCGCTACTAAATAGCAACCAAATGAGCCAAAATAGATATAAAAGGTAGATCTAAAATAATGTGTAATTGTAACACAACCTGCAATTGTAGAACATTTCAATATTGGACCAAATAAAACATCGAAATGAAAACACCATTTAACGTGATTTAGATAAGTGACAGCGGAAAAGTGAAGCATGTGATTTGTTTATTGCACTTATCCAATGAGCATGATGGTGCATAATTTTACGCTTAAAAGGCGTGGTTGTAATGCTTTAGGCTGCGTGTAGCGCCAACACCAAGATATCAAGTGCGCTGGTCCACGCCCACTGCGCTCGGCCTATTTTCTACGCCGATGCAAAGATAGGGGCCCATGTCCGTCAGCCACAGCTGAAAAGAAGGTGGAGAGGGGGACTTCCACTCCTTCAGAATGAGTCTCTTGGGGGGTACGGTGGTGCAGTGGTAAGCGCTGTCACCTCACAGCTCGAAGGTCCTGGGTTCGATTCTCACCTGGGAAGCTGTGAACGCTGAAGGAATGCGTGCCCGTCCGCATGTCCTCGAGGGCCCACCGCCCGGGTGGGGTCGTCAAAAGGGCCTTTCTGTGTGGAGTTTGCATGTTTTCCCCGTGCCTCCCGGGGGGTTTCCTTCATATAGGAACTCCCTTCACCAAAACATGCAATATCCTGGTTGCTAATGTGGTTCCAGCTCCTCTGGTCGTTAAGGGCGCCTGTTCGGAGGGAGGGGAACCGGTTGGAATAGCGTGAACCTCCCACGTGCTATGTCCTACCAGTGAAGCTTCCCCTGTCAGGTGAAAAGAAGCGGCTGGCTAACTGCCCATGTCTCGGAGGAAGCATGGAGCCAGTTTCGGCTCTCCCCAGATCGGCAGAGGGTGGAGTAGCAACCAGAATAAATAAAAGTAAATTAGCACTAAGGGGGATAAAAATGGGATAAAAAATCAGGGGGGGGGAATATAATAACAGAATGAGTCTCTTGGAGATAGTCGTCCCCTGCGTCAGAGACTGTTGTACAGCAGTAGGGAGGAGTAGAGAGGATTCTGAGCAGCCGAAGATGGCGAGTTCCACCTCCGGTTGAAGGGTTATTTTATAGGCTTTAGAGCAGTGGTTCTCAAATGGGGGTCCGTGGCACTTTGCCAAGGGGTCCGCGAAAAGTTTTCAGGTTAAGAAAAAAAAAAAAAAAAATGCTACATGTTACTCATTCCTTCTCAAACTACTTCCTACATGGTGCTAGTCTATCAAAATATCTTGGCTGTCATTGATTGTGTTGCATAGTGGTTTTCTGTACTGTTGACAAATTGTGATATTGTAAGTCGCTTTGGACAAAACAAAAGTGTCTGCTAAATGACGTAATGTATACGTAATAAAAAAAAAAGTCAAGCACGTTACCGTGGAAATAATTACGCTTAGCCCAAAATCACAAATCAGAATGTGGGGGTCCCCGGTATATTTTCTATCTTGTAAGGGGTCCTTGGCTGAAAAACATTTGAGAACCTCTGCTTTAGAGTACCAATCAAATATTTTGGCCCAGAATCCAGATAGTGAAGCCCAAAACCAAAAAGCATGGGATAGTGTACCCTCTGACACCTGACACCTATCACATAGTGCTGAGACAGAAGGGTAGATATTGTGCAACCTGGACTTGGAATAATGAAGACGATGAGTGACCTTAAATTGGATCAGTTGGGGCCCTATCTTCGCAAAAGCGGTAATTTAGCATTTGCGCTCGTTTAACGCCATGCGCAATGCAAATTGGGGGCGGGCACAAGCGCATGCCTGTTATAATTGTACTGGACATAGGTGTGCCACATGCCAAAGCAGGCGTTTCAGCGCTAAAATGTGGGGATAGATGGCATTATCCTATCGTCAGCAGCGCGCAATTACTTTGGGCTAAGAGCTTTGAAAAGGACCTCTTAGGCTAAATACCTCGCTGCGCTGGAGCGCACCATAATCTCTGTGCTGCGCAGAGCAGTGCAGAGTAATTAATTTCTTTTGGATGTCATTACGCACAGCCTTGCCACGCCAGCACATCAAATTCTGCTGCTAAAATTGGGTATTAGCAGATACTTCAGTGAGGCAATCAACTATAACTCCCTGAGAAACTTTTATCACATCGTAAATAGGGAAATTAATTGAGAAAACCTGTTGGACAAAGGACATAGGCTATTCACCTTCACCTATCCCATAACCCGGAGGGTCGTTGGCACCACAGATGATCTGTCAATAAGCTCTCTCCATCTCTCTTTGTCCTCGGCAGGAGTGAGTCCACTCTATTACGCATGGAGAGAATTACTGCATATTGGATGACTCGCGCAAACAGCGATCGCGAGGAATGTGATTGGTTTTGATTTACGTAATGCCCAGCATTGCCTGGCCACACCTGTAAATAATTCTGGTAGTTAAGACCGCCCAAATCCCGTTTGCGCAGGCATTTTAGGTGCAGATGATTTTGGCACGGCTCTAATTTGCGCCTGCGACACGTGCCGTGAACATTTCCGCATCCCCGCCGAGAATTGCATCCCTAACATATGGGATGTCATGTCTACCAAGACAATTATATAACTTTTAAACAGTTACATTTCTGTATAAATCATTAAATACGCTCCCGTGAGGTGGGGATGTTGCCGGGCGAGGGTGCAAAACTCGGCATAACACCTGGACAAATGCGCAAGGCAGACGGGTATCTTCCCTGCCTTAAGGCACGCGCAAACAGGTGCGCAAGCGTAAATAGGGGATATCGCCTGTATGAAGATAGGGCCCTTTGTGTCTGCTGTTAATTGAGCAGAGCTAGACTATAGATAGACTCCTGTCCCATACAATTTCAAACAAGTCAACACCATGATCCTCCTGCCTCCCTAATCCTTTCAAAACTATTGGGCGATTAATCGATTAATTCTAATTTTGATAAAGAATTAAGTGTTTTAGGCACGATTCTTCAAGTAAAAATACCAAAGAGTTCCTGGTTCCAGCCTCACAAATGTTAAGATGTTCTGCTTTTCTCTGTTTCTTATAATTACAAAACAAATACTTTTCTCCTTCTTCTTGTCTGTTGGTCCCTGATTGATTTGGAGAGTTTGGTTTTCAATACAGTTGACATCGTTTGTCCTCTTGTCTCTACTATCTAACTGCCACATCATGGATGATGACGCTTATTCTTCATTGACAAAAGAGAGAGACAGAGATGACAAACATTTAAAGAAAAGAAAATGTGCAGCTGCATGTACATCAGAAGATTAGAACAATATTTTCCCATAATTGTGGAACTTCCAAACGTTGAGACCTGGAAAATATGCAATTCTTATTCAAGACAACTCCAGACATTTGCAGACCTGTGTAGGAGGCGGCAACAGCAAAACAAATCCATTAACTCATTCCCTGCCAGGGTTTCTGACCATTTTCACTGATCTTCCGGGACCCTGCACATATGTTCTTCTATGACTATGTAAACACTGAATATCTCAAAAGAAAGAAGAGAGCCTCTACTTTCATAGAAACAAATAGTTTGTTTCTGCCTTTCTTTAGTTATCGACGCTTGAATGTAGGTCGTTTTCACCGAAAACCCCCGTCTGTCCCTAGAAAGCAGAGAAAAAAGCCTTCTTGTGCAGCAGAGTGAGTGAAAGATTCACCCTGCACTCAGAGAGTGGACATGCCGGGTCCCAGGGGGTGGAGGCTTCTATAGCTCGATGTCTGGAGGTCTGGGGGCATGTCTGATGGCAGAAATGTACATGATGTGAGGGTTCACAAAGCAGATTACTAATCTGTAAGTATCTGGAAGTAGCACTTAATGAGGTGGCCAAGAGCGCATGGCGGTGAAAACACAGATTGATGTCATATGACGTTAATTGCGGGAAATAAGTTAAATGTTTGTTGTGGTTTTGTCTCTGTGCTTCCAGCTCAAGATTCTGCAGTGACGTCCCTCATAGGCAGAGTGAACGACACAGAGAGGGAGGTGAAGAAGCAGAATGATGATCTGAGCGCCTCCAAGGCCGACCTGCAGCTGCAGAAGAAGAAGGTGGAGGACCTGGAGACGGAGAACAAAGGTACCCGGGGAGCCGCACATCAGGCCTGTTACAGTCAAGACCGCTTTGGTCGAGGTCGAGTCGAGACCGCAAAACTACCAGTCCAAATCAAGACCAATACCAGAGCAATGTGTTATCCAAGGCTACCATTGTATTTATTGACATTACGTCATTTAGCAGACGCTTTTCAGAATCGGATCAGATCAGATCAGAATCAGAAAGACTTTAATGATCCCCGGGGGGAAATTAGGACAAGTTACAGTAGCTCGCTCACATAACACACATAGCATAAAATAAAATAAAATAAACAGTAGTAAAATATACATAGTATACATAGTATATACATAGTAAAATATACATAGCGATAGTAAAATAAGCAGAATAAGAAGAATAGGAACACAACATAGCATGGAATAAACAGTATTAAATGCGATAGGAGCAAAATAAGTGGAATACGTCTAAGTAAGCAAAATACGTAGAGTAAGTATACCTTACGTGCCAAATGTCTTTATTGCACACTGAACTTATATTATTCGGCTTGCCCTATACGTTACACGTTACACGTGGCTCAGCCAGGCACTTTTTTCTTTTCTTTTTTCAGTTAGCCTATCGGCTGGCTCAGTCTCAGGGAGACTGAGCGTCTCCGAGGTGCTCTTTTAAGAGGGGCATTAAATAGACCAATGGCCACAGGCAGGAATGATTTCCTGTGCCTCTCCGTGTTGCATCTAGGTGGAATCAGTCTCTCACTGAACGTACTCCTGTGTTTGACTAGCACGCCGTGGAGTGGGTGCGAGTCATTGCTCATGATGGAGCGTAGCCTGGACAACGTTCTCTTCTCTGACACCGCAGTCAGAGAGCCCAGATCCAGCCCCACAATGTCCCTGGCCTTACGGATCAGTTTGTTTAGTCTGTTGGCATCCGCTGCCTTCAGCCTGCTGCCCCAGCACACCAGTGTTAATTTTGGCAGCTATTTTAGATTTAGTCTTAGTCTTAGTCTTTTGGACGAAAATGCTTTTTCGTTTAGTCACATTTTAGTCATTTCTATCCTTGATAGTTTTAGTCTAGTTTTAGTCGACGAAAACTCATTGCATTTTAGTCAAGTTTTAGTCATTAGTTTTAGTCAAAAAATGTATGTCTTTAAAATAATTAAATTATGTCAATACAGGTATTGGAAATTGTAATCAAGGTTGACAGGCTGCAATTCATAGTTAACTCTCTTAACACCTTTACTTGTTTCCTTACCAGTTTGATAGCTCTAGCAGAGACTCTACAATCGATGGAGATGGAATGCTGCCTTGCTGTAGGCTACTGATGATCTACTAAGATTGTCCAAAATAAACATGCTGGCTAACATGAACTGCTAACGTTACATACAGCAGCCACATATGCTGTTCTAGACACACTGGGGGACAGCAACAGGTCTGAATGGCTAAATTTCCCCCCATATGTTTCACTCAAACGTGGGACAATATTATGACTTCACTTGCTGTGACCAAAAGCCCTGCAGTTTTACTCATGACAAGCTTGTTAACTAACGTTAACGCAAGCAAGCCAACGAACAGCCCATTCATTTGCAACAGGGTGTAGCTTACCGTAGCGTGCCTCTTTTAAGTTCGTTGTATATCCACATAACACATCGCGTATCTCCGCCTGTCGTCGTCACTACGGTGCACTGTTTTCCTTTCCGCTGGATTATAGGTAAAGTATAAATCAGTTCTATTTCTCGACAACCAAACTCTTCCTGTGTTGACCATGTTGGTTGAGGCTGGCCACCACGTAAACTCTGCTTGTAAACACGGAAGCACGTTGTGCCTGGTGGGTGTGGTGACACCAAAGAGTATATAGAAACCAAGAGGAACACGCTGTCAACCAAACAAGGACAGGACGCATTTGCTGCAATTGCTGCTGAAATGTCATGCATTTTGAAAGTCCGACAGCCCACCCACTACGTTTTCGTCACTTCTCGTCTCGTCAACGAAAACAACAATACGTCTCGTCATATTTTCGTCAAGAAGAGCTATTTTTAGCTAGTCAACGTCTCGTCCTTCGTCATGAAAAAAAGGGGCGTTGACGAAATAATTTCGTCATCGTCATCGTTGACGAAATTAACACTGCAGCACACAATAGCATAAAGGAAGGCACTAGCCACTACCGACTCATAGAACATCCTCAGCATGGTCCGGCAGACGTTGAAGGACCTCAGCCGTCTCAGAAAGTAAAGACGGCTTTGAGACGGCTTTGTCCAAAGCGACTTACAATATCACATTTTTTCACAGAAAGCAACTATGCAACACAATCCATGACAGCTAAGCCATTTGGATGGATTAGAGTAGAACTATGTAGAAAGTAGTTTTCTTTTTAGTTTATTAGGCTACCTAATAAAACAGGTATTTTTTATGGCGCTTTACTGGGTTTTTATTCTGTAATGGACAAATCTGGAGCAGTTTATCACCATTTGTGACTTCTGTGTCACTATCGTGTGGAAAATTCATTTAAAGTTTAATCCTATAAAGCTAAATCAATCCCATTAGAAATAGACAGAATACGGGAAGCTAAGCCTTTTTACCTTCAAAATAAAAGCAGCAATATATAACTGGGTAAGTAAAAAAAACAAGTACCGTCAATTCACTACGGGTTAAGATTAACTTTTAGTTTTCTGTGTTCTGTGTATTTGGAAACCAGTGTTAATTTCGTCAACGATGACGATGACGAAATTATTTCGTCAACGCCCCTTTTTTTCATGACGAAGGACGAGACGTTGACTAGCTAAAAATAGCTCTTCTTGACGAAAATATGACGAGACGTATTGTTGTTTTCGTTGACGAGACGAGACGTGACGAAAACGTAGTGGGTGGGCTGTCGGACTTTCAAAATGCATGACATTTCAGCAGCAATTGCAGCAAATGCGTCCTGTCCTTGTTTGGTTGACAGCGTGTTCCTCTTGGTTTCTATATACTCTTTGCTGTTACCACACCCACCAGGCACAACGTGCTTCCGTTTACAAGCAGAGTTTACGTGGTGGCCAGCCTCAACCAACATGGTCAACACAGGAAGAGTTTGGTTGTCGAGAAATAGAACTGATTTATACTTTACCTATAATCCAGCGGAAAGGAAAACAGTGCACCGTAGTGACAACGACAGGCGGAGATACGCGATGTGTTATGTGGATATACAACGAACTTAAAAGAGGCACG